>NC_041368.1:18987495-19262495 GCF_900634415.1 Cottoperca gobio
AAAGCTTCAGAGAACATCTGCTCCCGTCATGACGAGGTGATGAAGATTTTCTGCCGCACTGATCAGCAGTGCATTTGTTATCTTTGCTCCATGGATGATCATAAAGGCCATGACACAGTCTCCGCTGCAGCAGAGAGGGCTGAGAGGCAGAAGGAGCTCGGGGTGAGCCGGGGAAAAGTCCAACAGAGATCCAGGACAGAGAAAAGGACGTCAAGGTGCTTCAACAGAGGGTGGAGGCTATCAATCATTCTGCTGATGAAGCAGTGAGGGACAGTGAGAAGATCTTCACTGAGTGGATCCATCTCATTAAGAAAAGAAGCTCTGAAGTGAAGCAGGAGATCAGATCCCAGCAGAAAACTCAGTGAGTCAAGCTGAAGAGTTTGAGGAGAAGCTGCAGCAGGAGATCACTGAGCTGCGGAGGAAGGACACTGAGCTTCAACAACTTTGCACACACAGAGGATCACCTGCATTTCCTAAACAACTACCCCTCGCTGTCACGTGTGAGTGAGTCTAAAGACTTACCCAGCATTGATATCTGTCCTCTGCGCTCTTTTGAGGATGTGACCGCGGCGGTGTCAGAGGCCAGAGATATACTGCAGGCTGTTCTGAGTGAGGAGTGGAGACACAACTCACTGGCAGTGACTGAAGTGGATGTTTTAATGCCTCAAGCAGAGCCAGAACCAGAGCAGAATTTATGAAATATTCTCGTCAAATCACACTGGATCCAAAGACAGCACACAGGTGTTTGTCATTGAGTGACAGGAACAGAAAGCACATTAATGGCAGTAGAACAGTTATATTCAGATTCACCAGACAGATTTGATCAATGGTGGCAGGTTCTGAGTAGAGAGGGTCTGACTGGACGTTGTACTGGGAGGTGAAGTGGAGCGGTAATGTTTATATAGCAGTTGCAAATAAGGATATTAGAAGAAAAGGGACCATAGAAGAATGTGTATTTGGATTGTAAATGGAACAAATCTGGTCATTACAATGTCACAGTGGCAGTTACAACTTCAGACATAACAATATTTCTACTTCCATCTCAGGGCTTCAGTCCTCCAGAGTAGGAATTTACCTGGATCACAGGGCAGGGACTCTCTCTTTCTACAACGTCTCTGAAACCATGACTCTCCTCCACAGAGTCCAGACCACGTTCACTCAGCCTCTCTTAGCTGGATTCTGGCTTCCATCACCACTATTTGGGAGGCAACTGCTGAGTTGTGTGAGCTCACAGGAGTTTAAAGAGTGACTCGTCTCTATACAGTAAATGTTGAGGTGTGTCTGCTGCAGAGATCCAACGTAATAGGTGGGCCTGTGATGTTCTTTCTTATATTTTCTGTTTTTAATGTGTCAATTCAGTAAAATGGTGAAATGGAAAACAAATAATTTCTCTTTTTATTTGGATTAAACAACGTTGTTTATTTAAATTTGATTCTATTATATATATTTAGTTTATATTTACTAAACATTGTCATTATATACTGTGCATGGAAAAACATGTGCATATGCAAAATGTCTAATCAGTTTTATATATACAGGCGTGATTAGTAGATAAACAAAAGAAATCAATAAAACAAAATCATGTATGTAAAATGTATCAATGGATTGGATCTTTGAGCTTCCTGTCAAATTAATGTCATAATGTCATGTTTTTAAAATGTATTTTTATTATGACATATCTTCATAATATGTATATTAATGTTTACTTTGTATTACTCTACATAATGCTGTTCATACTGCACACTGTGATGCTGTTGTACCAATATTACAAAATCACATCACTTTTTTTATTCTACTCAAAAAGTGCTAACGCCATAAAACTGGTAACATGTAAATGTAACCTTGTGAAGAAGAGTTTGCTCATCATCCTTTTAGAGTGAATTTAACTCTTTACATGTTAACAATCTTTAGGAAACATTTGTGAAAAGTCAATGTTCAAAACTCTACAAATAAATAAATAAATGATTGTGAGAATCACAAAAATCTGTTGTTTTCTTCTTTAATTTCTTCCAATCAATCAGTTATTTAAAGATGTTTTCTAACAAACACACGGGGAGATAATGCAGGGATCAGATTATCCTCTTGGCTCGTTTGCAAAGAAAACATTTAAAGACAATGTTCAGCAGAATGTGTTACTTTCAGATTTATTACACAACCTTTGAACGTTCCACAACAATCATGCAGGAATAAAATGTGAACTATAGAAAGCTTTACAGGCTTCACGTCGTCTCAAAAACACTCAACATGTGAGGTCAAAGTTTAGGAAATCATCGTGTACAGACAACAGACCACGTGTTGATTAAACGCTGATGATGGTGAGAGAAAGAAATCACTTAAACAATGAAAATAAAGGAAATATAACATAAACTATCAACTCCTGTGCACTGATTTAACTTGAAATATTACAGCTAAAAACGACAGTAGTGTCAATAAATTAACCACATCATTGAGTCTATTTTAGGTGATCCACCTTCCATAATCATCCATTAATCTCTTGTTCCTTCTGCAGTGTCCTCCTTGGAGGGTCATGATTACAACATGTCAGTGCTGTCCATCAATGAAACAAAACTCAAGAAAGAAACAGCATTTTTCAACATATAAGTTCTTACACCTTGTCCTACATTTAACAAAGCATGTGAAACAGATGTACACGGGGTGCTCTGAGGTTACACTTCACATGCTGGCAAACACATCAGTCATTACACTGTTATCATGTGAAGGTCTTTACTGTTTAAAACAAGTCTGCTAACAGTGAGGAAAGACAAATATCTCAGATGATATGACACAAAACTGTCGTGATGTTCAGACATTCTTATGGAAAAGGAAGTCCTGCTTAAATTCTTACCCCAATCTTAACAAAGTCAAACACTTCCATCTCTAATCCTGGTCGCAACCATGTTGTGCTTCAAACCAAAGTTGATCCATCTCAGGAGAGCAGGTGTCATCACTAGTCTTTCTAAAAAGATGAAACATTCATTTGGGTTTCTTTCTAAATTCTGAGATAAATGAATATCTACTACTAGAGGTAATAAAAGCCTCAATTAATATCACACTTGTAACACAATGATTTAAAATCCAACACAGCCTTGCTCAACAGGATTTGGTTTACTCCATATGCCCAGATAACAACCATCATTTTAATATCATCTTTTTGTGTTGTCTGTTTTTAGCTGCCTTCACCAAACATCACTTCCCACAAGCCAAACACCTTCGTGGGAATATCCATGTATCTAGAATATGGACCAAGGACCGCTAGTGAAACACGCCTTCAATGACAGATTGCATGGGTTTACAGAAGTTGGTGGTAGAGACGCTACAAACTGTTCTTTCAGGGAGCTGTTGAACGTTGACAAAATAATCTTTTTTCCACGTTAGTTTAAAGACAAGGTGCTCTTCAGTACAAGAGTAAATACCCAGTTGGCCTAGAATATGGATATACAAACCCCAAAACATGTTTCAGCTAAAATAACAAACATTAAGTTGCAGAAGCTAGTGGAGCAGAGGCTACCTAAAAGATGGAGCGGGACAACAAAAGGCCTTTTCACAGCGGACATCTTGACTAGTAACATTAAGGGTATATTCAAATGTCTCAGTAAGCCGTGACTGTGATTTCTGTACTGTGACGTGTCAAAACGTCTTCTGTGAAAAAGGATTTTTCCAGCTGACAGTGCATTCAGCCAGCATGTATATCTCATCAGACTCCACCTCATCATAGGCATCAAAAAGACTGAACAACTAAATGAGTAATAACAAAAACTTAACAACCATTCAAACACAAACACTGTAAATAAAACGTAAGAATGTAAAACAGCCAGGCATCGTGTCAGCCATAAACTCCATACATGTGAATTATATATACAAAGAGAAATACTTTAAAGGTTGAATAACAGATGATATAAATACTATAAGATGCAAGGAACTAAGTTTACATTGTCAATGTATATCAATTTACAATGCATTCAAGAAAGTGGCATTTTAATGGCTGCAGATGCAACAATTTAAAGGTTTCTTTTACTAATTCAAACAATCATACTATCTTTGATGGGATAGTGGTCTCCAAGTGCTTTTTCTTTTACATTTTACATCTTAACTTTCATGCTTAGGTTCTTTTGTGAGGTGTCGGATTATTATTCTTAAATCAAATAGCGAAGTGCCTACAGTTAGATCACGTCATAGTCTTTGGTAAAGGAGGGTGAGAAGGATGTTTGTATGTGACATTTGGGTAACCTGTTTACACGACACACATCAACAAAAGAAGTGATAGAAGGCCTTGTACACAAGTATAAAAATACAACCATAATAAAAAGTGATAGTATCAAAGTTTCCACAGTACAATACAAACATACAACAGATTATTGCACCAAATTTAACCATTTTATATTTCACCATGAGAGCAAACTCAGTGAAGCTACGATACTATTTCTTCACTCTCAGGATTTAAAACGCCTGAATATGAATAATACAAAGTTTTACATTTCAAAAAACAAAAGAAAATACAATACAGCGACACGTATCAGTCATATCGGATCTAAATCATATTTGACTGATTTACTGTATTTACGGAACATTAAGCATGTTGAGAAATGACATATATTAAACTAATAAAAGCTACTGCAGCTTTCATTTCTGTCTTGGGGCCTGTTTGCACTAAATTATTTCACATTTCACAAAAACACCAGCTTCCCCAACAGTCAGACTCAATCTAAGGGCGATGGTAATGTTCCTGAAACAACATAATAAATAACATAAAAAAACAAAAAACAGACACGATTTGACCTTGTCATTGTTAAACTCAACACTTGAAAGTTTCATTTACGATGTATGAATGATAACATCAATACATAATCATTCAAATGTAAACAAATGAGACCATGACTGAGAAGATGTGTAGTCCGTCTCACAGCTGTGGAAGCAGTTTCTACGTGATCCATAAGGTTCAGCAAAAGGGACTATTTGTTGTTCTTTTCTCTGCGTCTTTATTAAAAGCAATGGATGTAATGGAAGTGATCTGTTCCAAAGGTTCCCTCTGATTCTGATGTAACTCCTACAGCTTTGGCTGTTTGCTCTGAAGGAACAGCGCCACCTGTCTGCAGAGTCCCCACAGTGTAAGAAGGCAGAAGAGAGGCCGGCAGTGAAGCGTCAGTGATGGTCTCACTTGTTCACGATTCAGCATTAAAATGCAAATCAAAACATGTAGCTTAAGTTTTTTTTAAATCTGTGAGCAAGAATACCAATTAGATATTTGAGGCTTTAGTTGGGAGTAAATGTCTGTCACACAAATATCACATCAAATAAATGCTTTTTGTTTTAAAAGATAGTTAAGTTAACTACAATATAACTGGCACATCAGTCAGTGCATCCAGCAACACAGTCATGACACAGATACGACATTTTGAATATCCCGCTGCTCATTTTCTTGAGGACCTTAAAGCAAAAATATATCTTTATTTGTACTTAAATTTTGCTTGTTAGACAAGTTTCAAATAATGCAACCAGTGGTTTTAATGGATTAAAGATAAGAAGTAATTCTTTGGGTGACAGACTTTCCCTACAATGTGAAAAGACAATGTTAAAAACTCTCTTTAAATATATAGTATACGTACTATATGTATGCATTTTAAAAAAGTCACAAAGGAACAACAGACTGATTAGGCCCAATTGTGTTGTAGGAGTTGCGCATTAAAACAAAATCACACATTTGAATCAGATTTGATGATTTCTAACCACAAAATTAACTCTTTATAAATAATGCAAAGAGACAGAGCTGGGTGTCCAAATGTGCTCCAAGTACCAAAACTGTTGCATATTAAAAGCTGGAAGTGAATGCTTTCTCAGAATTTAGTTAACTTCATCTTTGATCAGATATTTACTGATTCACATCAACATTTTGCTAATTGTAGACTGTATTTTATTCACGCAAAGTTCTTCTTCAGCTGCTTTGTGTTGAGTCTAAATTAAACACGAATGATTTTGAGAAATTTGGTGTATTTTGCTAAATAAATGTAGCAAAACAAAGTGATTTATCATTTTGGCATTTGACGCATAATCAAATCAGTAACACCACTTTTTAAATGACACCCAGCCCCAGGCAAGCTGAGGAAAAATCTACTAGAAGTAGGATCACAAATATCCAGTTTCTGTGGAGGTTTTGAACTGTCGACATGAACCACCTCAAATAAAGAGCGAACCAGTACCAAGCAGAAAGTACAAACACCATTTATCCAAACGTTTATCCACAGACCGAGATCAGCCGCGGTCCACGTTGGTCAATTATAAGCAGGTTATAAGAAAAGCAGGAGATGAACTGAGTTGCTGTCAACGTTTATGCATTATAGTTTTATACTTGTAAAACGTTTGGACTTTGGTAACAGTGTTATTTTTTATAACATTCTTTAAGTTGCTTTGATGACATTTGCATGAAAAGAATATGTAGACATTGTGCAATGTGACATTAGAGTGAACAGTAAGACATCATTAGCAGGAGTCATGTTGTTAAGTGTTCATTCTGGAGCCACGTGGAGAAAGTTGGAATTATTGGATTTCAGTTAAATGACAAATCTTGGTCATTAAAATTTAACAGTGGCAGTTATAACTTCAGACATAACAATATTTATACTTCCATCTCAGGGCTTCGGTCCTTCAGAGTAGGAATTTACCTGGATCACAGGGCAGGGACTCCCTCTTTCTACAACGTCTCTGAAACCATGACTCTCCTCCACAGAGTCCAGACCACGTTCACTCAGCCTCTCTTAGCTGGATTCTGGCTTCAATCATCATATGGAGACACTGCTGAGTTGTGTGAGCTCACATCCTTGCTCAACAGGATTTGGTTTACTCCATATGCCCAAATCATTTTAATATTCTTGGGAATATCCATTTATCTAGAATATGGGAGAAGGGAAATCCAGATTTAACAAGTGAAATACAACATCTACCCTGAATAAGTGTTATTGTAACAGTACGATCAAGAAAGAAGGGAGGTGGGATTCAACTGCACGACACAGAGGCAGATAAATGTTGAATGGAAATAGTCTTTAATGAAAACTTTGCAGTTGCTATGGTACACGCATAGACAGTTGATCATACAATGTATCAAGGGGTAATCCAGGAGCAGAGTCGGGTCACGGAAACAGGTTTGGTAAACGGGCAGATACTCAGCGTAACAGCACAGCAGACAAGGATCAGGCCAGGGCAGAATCGAATCACGGAAACAAGGTCGAGGAAGCCGGGGAATCAAACAGGAAACAGGAAGACGGGACAAATGCTGTTGACATCGAAGTACAAAGACGAACTGGCAACGAGAGACAAACAAAACAGACTCTATATACACACACCAAGAAGTGAGAGGGAACGAGACACAGGTGAGGACACTAACGAACAGATTGGGAACACCTGGGGGTAGGAAGTAGAATCAACAGAGAACAGGTAATTAACTAAATAAAACAGGAAGTACAAACACAACACGAAACATCTAACGAACAGGCCGAGACCTAATAGTTATAAATCAAATCAAATGTATTTATAAATCCCAAAATCCCACATTACACATTTGTCTCAGTGCACTTTACAGACTGTACAGCATCGGACACCCTCTGTCAAACAACAAACATCTGTAAAGCACTCTGACGATGGCTGGATTACTGATCGGGCCTACAAGGCACAGAGGTACAAAGTCTCAGGGTCTTTCCCGGCCTTCCCCTACAAAATGTTACTCAAGACACGTACCAACCAGGAAGAGACCCAAATGACCACAAGGAGACATAAAGGAACTACAAACAGACACAAAAAGACTGAAACAATAACAAAGTTACACAAAACAAATACAAAACCACAGAGAGATGTGTAAGGCATACCTGTCAACCCTCCAGTTTTTCCCGGGATTATCCCGTATTTTTCCTTCTATCCCGCTGTCCTCCTGTTTAAATATGTTCCAGTAATTATCCCGTATTTCTAACCTTTCAAAAATAAAAATAAGCCTAATTTAAAAAAGTGTGGTAAAGTGGCCTCCGGTACAGCAGGTGGCAGTATTATGTTCAACTTTAGCTGAAAAACGTTATCCGGCATTAAACACAGAGAAGAAGAAAACAGGAACAATAACACAGAGAAGAAGAAAACATATGGCTGAGTCACAGTGAACGGGGAGAGAGATGGAGACGCGGTTTAACCTGCCAAACAAGTTAAAACTTGATGCAAGTACCTAGACAAATGGGAGGAGACCTTCCCTCATTTAATAAAAAGAGTCGGGTAAACTCGTGCTTTTTGTAAAGTGTGCCATTCAGATGTTAGCATCGCACACGGCGGAGAAAGCGTCCAAGCACAAGCACGCCCAAGAGGCACAAACATACACTGTCAATGACTTCATGTGTGACAAGAACTGTGTCGGAGGCAGACCAAGTGACCAAAGCTGAGGGAAAGAAGTCAATGCTTTGTGCCAGAGATAATGTAGCCTTCAGCTTCTGCGATGATTTCAGTCGCAGTGTAGCAGACATGTTTCCCGACTCTGAAGTAGGCTACTCGTCGGGGAAACAAAAGCCACACAACTCATCAATCATCAAATACATTGATGATAATAACTAATAAATAAAATACATACATCTTGTAACATGTATGTACAAGTATTATATACTTTAAATAGACATGTATTTCCTGAATGTATAAACCCGTCCTTTATGTGTTTACATGTACATGATATGGGGGCTGGGGGCTGAGAGCTGTTAAGGCAGGGGTCGGGAACCTTTTTGGCTGGGAGAGCCATAAAAGCCAAATATTTGTTTATGTATTTCCTTGAGAGCCATATATTTAATCAATTTGAACGCAACGTTATGCATGCATTTTTTTAAGAATAACACGTCTCCGAGTACTAATAGCAGTATCAGTGTTGCATTGAACACGTGCTCTTTTATTAAATAAACTAAACGCTTACGTTATTTATCTCATATTTCAGTGTTTACTGCACGGGTGTCAAACTCAAGGCAATTATGACCTATTTAACCTCTTATGTCTGTTGTTGTTGGTGTTGTTTTTGTTGTTGTCCTGCATTTTAGCGCCTTGAGATTATTATTATTATTATTATTATTATTATTATTATTATTATTATTATTATTATTATTATTATTATTATTATTATTATTATATCCGGCCCGCGAGAAAATATCATATGTCTGTCATAACTGGCCCGCCGGTTCTGGTAATTAAATCAATGCATGGCACAACCACGGGAAAAGATATTTGAGGAAGAATCTAAATGTGTGAATGAAATGAAAGTTTTTGGAAAGCAAAGGGAAACACACCACAGATCTCTGGGACGATGTGAGCTGGACTGTTTGTGCGACATAACGAAGCATCTCACTGTTAAACCTGCAGCTTCAGTGTGATCACGGACATGTGTGATGCCGAGCTGCCTGTGGGAGACTCTGATGCAGAAGGAAACTTTGGTCACTACATGTTTCCAAACACTGACAAACATCTCCACCTCTGTGTTCCCGACAGCATTCTGCTGATCAACTGAGAGCATGTGCCGACTTTGCTGCTCAGATATTTTAATTGAACTGCTCAGCAATCCGTTTGCAGTTGATTTAAATATGTTCCATATCTTTTTGCACTTTATGTGTACCCTGTTCAATAAATGTGGACCGTGTTTGGCCCTCGACATAGTCCCAGTTTTTAATGTTGGCCCTCTCTGTGAATGAGTTTGACCCCCCGGTCTACTGCTTGCTTTGCGCAGTTTCTCCTCAGCTGTTTTGCGAAGGGCAGGGCTACACACACACACACACACACACACACACACACACGTGTGTGTAAGTGTGTGCGCTGTGCAGTCAGAGACAGAGCGGAGGAAAGGAGAGGGGCGAACTAAAAACAAATCCGCTGCTAAATGTTTTACTTTAAAATGACACCGTATAATTGTTTATTACTTGTTAATCATGTTAAAAAATGTCAGCTCAAAATTGTCTGCGAGCCATAACGCGTCATCAAAAGAGCCATATATGGCTCGCGACCCATAGGTTCCCGACCCCTGTGTTAAGGTATGGACAGAGTCCGCCAGAAAACCTCCCTTATTTTGAGTTTCCAATGTTGACAGGTATGGTGTAAGGTGCTATGTTTATTATTATCATTATCATTAGTAGTACTGTAGTAGTAGTCGTAGTATTAGGTATTCTTTAATTTATTCTGTAGTTATCTGAAAGGCAGACTAACTGAGGGCTAAAAACAAACTGCAACTCTCAAACCACTCCTCTTCCTGGAATGAAGGACAACTTCGTAAAACCCCACCCAGAGTTGATCTACTGGCTCAGCGAGGCTCCTCCTGCTCAGACATGTGTTGTTCCCTCCCCTTTAACAGATCTGAAAGTTTAAAGATGGGTGTAAACACCATGTGATTACATGTAAGAGCTGTAACACACACACACTGCAGATCAGTGAACACACAATGAGGAAATGAGCATCAGCATTTATCTGAAAGCCGAGAGTGAAACTAACTGATATTCACTGTTGTCGAGAGAATAAATGGCGCAGCAAGTGATTCTGGATCGAGAACAACTGAGCTGTTCAATCTGTCTGGATCTTCTAAAGGATCCGGTGACTATTCCCTGTGGGCACAGCTACTGCATGAGCTGTATTACAGACTGCTGGGATGAAGAGAATGAGAAGAAAACCCACAGCTGCCCTCAGTGCAGGCAGAGCTTCACACCGAGGCCTGTCCTGGGGAAAAATACAATGATGGCAGAGTTAGTGGAGAAACTGAAGAAAGTAGGACTTCAAGCCGCTTCACCTGATCTTACATATGCAGGACCTGGAGACGTGGCCTGTGATTTCTGCTCTGGGATGAAACTGAAAGCTTTCAAGTCCTGTCTGATGTGTATGGCCTCTTACTGTGAGCAACACCTGCAGCCTCACTATGAAGTAGCTCCATTAAAGAAACACAAGCTGGTTGAAGCCACCTCAAAGCTTCAGGAGAACATCTGCTCCCGTCATGACGAGGTGATGAAGATTTTCTGCCGCACTGATCAGCAGTGCATTTGTTATCTTTGCTCCATGGATGATCATAAAGGCCATTACACAGTCTCCGCTGCAGCAGAGAGGGCTGAGAGGCAGAAGGAGCTCGGGGTGAGCCGGGGAAAAGGTCCAACAGAGAGTCCAGGACAGAGAAAAGGACGTCAAGGTGCTTCAACAGAGGGTGGAGGCTATCAATCATTCTGCTGATGAAGCAGTGAGGGACAGTGAGAAGATCTTCACTGAGTTGATCCATCTCATTAAGAAAAGAAGCTCTGAAGTGAAGCAGGAGATCAGATCCCAGCAGAAAACTCAAGTGAGTCAAGCTGAAGAGTTTGAGGAGAAGCTGCAGCAGGAGATCACTGAGCTGCGGAGGAAAGACACTGAGCTTCAACAACTTTCACACACAGAGGATCACCTGCATTTCCTAAACAACTACCCCTCGTTGTCACGTGTGAGTGAGTCTAAAGACTTACCCAGCATTGATATCTGTCCTCTGCGCTCTTTTGAGGATGTGACCGCGGCGGTGTCAGAGGCCAGAGATAAACTGCAGGCTGTTCTGAGTGAGGAGTGGAGACACATCTCACTGGCAGTGACTGAAGTGGATGTTTTAATGCCTCAAGCAGAGCCCAGAACCAGAGCAGAATTTATGAAATATTCTTGTCAAATCACACTGGATTCAAATACAGCACACAGGAGTTTGTCATTGAGTGACAGGAACAGAAAAGTAACATCAATGGCAGTAGAACAGTTATATTCAGATCATCCAGACAGATTTGATCAACGGCGGCAGGTTCTGAGTAGAGAGGGTCTGACTGGACGTTGTTACTGGGAGGTGAAGTGGAGCGGGTTTGTTTGTATAGCAGTTGCAAATAAGGATATTAGAAGAACAGGGAACATAGAAGAATGTGTATTTGGATTTAATGACAAATCTTGGTCATTAAAATGTAACAGTGGCAGTTATAACTTCAGACATAACAATATTTCTACTTCCATCTCAGGGCTTCCGTCCTCCAGAGTAGGAATTTACCTGGATCACAGGGCAGGGACTCTCTCTTTCTACAACGTCTCTGAAACCATGACTCTCCTCCACAGAGTCCAGACCACGTTCACTCAGCCTCTCTTTCCTGGATTCTGGCTTCAATCACCACTATATGGAGACACTGCTGAGTTGTGTGAGCTCACAGGAGTTTAAAGAGTGACTCGTCTCTATACAGTAAATGTTGAGGTGTGTCTGCTGCAGAGATCAAACGTAATAGGTGGGCCTGTGATGTTCTTTCTTATATTTTCTGTTTTTAATGTGTCAATTCAGTAAAATGGTGAAATGGAAAACAAATAATTTCTCTCTTTATTTGGATTAAACAACCTTGTTTATTGAAATTTGATTCTATTATATATATTTAGTTATATTTACTAAACATTGTCATTATATACTGTGCATGGAAAAACATTGCATATGCAAAATGTCTAATCAGTTTTATATATACAGACGTGATTATGTAAGATAAACGAAAGAAATCAATAAAACAAAATCATGTATGTAAAAATGTATCAATGGATTTGGATCTTTGAGCTTCTGTCAAATTAATGTCATAATGTCATGTTTTTAAAATGTATTTTTATTATGACATATCTTCATAATATGTATATTTAATGTTTACTTTGTATTACTCTACATAATGCTGTTTGTACTGCACACTGTGATGCTGTTGTACCAATATTACAAAATCACATCACTTTTCTTTATTCTACTCAAAAAGTGCTAACACCATAAAACTGGTAAACATGTAAATGTAACCTTGTGAAGAAGAGTTTGCTCATCATCCTTTTAAGAGTGAATTTAACTCTTCACATGTTAACAATCTTTAGGAAACATTTATGAAAAGTCAATGTTCAAAACTCTACAAATAAATAAATAAATTGATTGTGAGAATCACAAAAATCTGTTGTTTTCTTCTTTAATTTCTTTCCAATCAATCAGTTATTTAAAGATATTTTCTAACAAACACACGGGGAGATTAACGCAGAGATCAGATTATCCTCTTGGCTCGTTTGCAAAGAAAAACATTTAAAGACAATGTTTCAGCAGAATGTGTTACTTTCAGATTTATTACACAACCTTTGAACGTTCCACAACAATCATGCAGGAATAAAATGTGAACTATAGAAAGCTTTACAGGCTTCACGTCGTCTCAAAAACACTCAACATGTGAGGTCAAAGTTTAGGAAATCATCGTGTACAGACAACAGACCACGTGTTGATTAAACGCTGATGATGGTGAGAGAAAGAAATCACTTAAACAATGAAAATAAAGGAAATATAACATAAACTATCAACTCCTGTGCACTGATTTAACTTGAAATATTACAGATAAAAACGACAGTAGTGTCAATAAATTAACCACATTATTGAGTCTATTTTAGGTGATCCACCTTCCATAATCATCCATTAATCTCTTGTTCCTTCTGCAGTGTCCTCCTTGGAGGGTCATGATTACAACATGTCAGTGCTGTCCATCAAGTAAACAAAACTCAAGAAAGAAACAGCATTTTGCAACATATAAGTTCTTACACCTTGTCCTACATTTAACAAAGCATGTGAAACAGATGTACACGGGGTGCTCTGAGGTTACACTTCACATGCTGGCAAACACATCAGTCATTACACTGTTATCATGTGAAGGTCTTTACTGTTTAAAACAAGTCTGCTAACAGTGAGGAAAGACAAATATCTCAGATGATATGACACAAAACTGTCGTGATGTTCAGACATTCTTATGGAAAAGGAAGTCCTGCTTGAATTCTTACCCCAATCTTAACAAAGTCAAACACTTCCATCTCTAATCCTGGTCGCAACCATGTTGTGCTTCAAACCAAAGTTGATCCATCTCAGGAGAGCAGGTGTCATCACTAGTCTTTCTAAAAAGATGAAACATTCATTTGGGTTTCTTTCTAAATTCTGAGATAAATGAATATCTACTACTAGAGGTAATAAAAGCCTCAATTAATATCACACTTGTAACACAAATGATTTATAATCCAACACAGCCTTGCTCAACAGGATTTGGTTTACTCCATATGCCCAGATAACAACCATCATTTTAATATCATCTTTTTGTTTTGTCTGTTTTTAGCTGCCTTCACCAAACATCACTTCCCACAAGCCAAACACCTTCGTGGGAATATCCATGTATCTAGAATATGGACCAAGGACCGCTAGTGAAACACGCCTTCAATGACAGATTGCACGGGTTTACAGAAGTTGGTGGTAGAGACGCTACAAACTGTTCTTTCAGGGAGCTGTTGAACGTTGACAAAATAATCTTTTTTTCCACGTTAGTTTAAAGACAAGGTGCTCTTCAGTACAAGAGTAAATACCCAGTTGGCCTAGAATATGGATATACAAACCCCAAAACATGTTTCAGCTAAAATAACAAACATTAAGTTGCAGAAGCTAGTGGAGCAGAGGCTACCTAAAAGATGGAGCGGGACAACAAAAGGCCTTTTTCACAGCGGACATCTTGACTAGTAACATTAAGGGTATATTCAAATGTCTCAGTAAGCAGTGACTGTGATTTCTGTACTGTGACGTGTCAAAACGTCTTCTGTGAAAAAGGATTTTTCCAGCTGACAGTGCATTCAGCCAGCATGTATATCTCATCAGACTCCACCTCATCATAGGCATCAAAAAGACTGAACAACTAAATGAGTAATAACAAAAACTTAACAACCATTCAAACACAAACACTGTAAATAAAACGTAAGAATGTAAAACAGCCAGGCATCGTGTCAGCCATAAACTCCATACATGTGAATTATATATAAAAAGAGAAATACTTTAAAGGTTGAATAACAGATGATATAAATACTATAAGATGCAAGGAACTAAGTTTACATTGTCAATGTATATCAATTTACAATGCATTCAAGAAAGTGGCATTTTAATGGCTGCAGATGCAACAATTTAAAGGTTTCTTTTACTAATTCAAACAATCATACTATCTTTGATGGGATAGTGGTCTCCAAGTGTTTTTTCTTTTACATTTTACATCTTAACTTTCATGCTTAGGTTCTTTTGTGAGGTGTCGGATTATTATTCTTAAATCAAATAGCGAAGTGCCTACAGTTAGATCACGTCATAGTCTTTGGTAAAGGAGGGTGAGAAGGATGTTTGTATGTGACATTTGGGTAACCTGTTTACACGACACACATCAACAAAAGAAGTGATAGAAGGCCTTGTACACAAGTATAAAAATACAACCATAATAAAAAGTGATAGTATCAAAGTTTCCACAGTACAATACATACATACAACAGATTATTGCACCAAATTTAACCATTTTATATTTCACCATGAGAGCAACTCAGTGAAGCTACGATACTATTTCTTCACTCTAGGATTTAAAACGCCTGAATATGAATAATACAAAGTTTTACATTTCAAAAAACAAAAGAAAATACAATACAGCGACACGTATCAGTCATATCGGATCTAAATCATATTTGACTGATTTACTGTATTTACGGAACATTAAGCATGTTGAGAAATGACATATATTAAACTAATAAAAGCTACTGCAGCTTTCATTTCTGTCTTGGGGCCTGTTTGCACTAAATTATTTCACATTTCACAAAAACACCAGCTTCCCCAACAGTCACACTCAATCTAAGGGCGATGGTAATGTTCCTGAAACAACATAATAAATAACATAAAAAAACAAAAAACAGACACGATTTGACCTTGTCATTGTTAAACTCAACACTTGAAAGTTTCATTTACGATGTATGAATGATAACATCAATACATAATCATTCAAATGTAAACAAATGAGACCATGACTGAGAAGATGTGTAGTCCGTCTCACAGCTGTGGAAGCAGTTTCTACGTGATCCATAAGGTTCAGCAAAAGGGACTATTTGTTGTTCTTTTCTCTGCGTCTTTATTAAAAGCAATGGATGTAATGGAAGTGATCTGTTCCAAAGGTTCCCTCTGATTCTGATGTAACTCCTACAGCTTTGGCTGTTTGCTCTGAAGGAACAGCGCCACCTGTCTGCAGAGTCCCCACAGTGTAAGAAGGCAGAAGAGAGGCCGGCAGTGAAGCATCAGTGATGGTCTCACTTGTTCATGATTCAGCATTAAAATGCAAATCAAAACATGTAGCTTTAAGTTTTTTTTTAAATCTGTGAGCAAGAATACCAATTCGATATTTGAGGCTTTAGTTGGGAGTAAATGTCTGTCACACAAATATCACATCAAATAAATGCTTTTTGTTTTAAAAGATAGTTAAGTTAACTACAATATAACTGGCATATCAGTCAGTGCATCCAGCAACACAGTCATGACACAGATACGACATTTTGAATATCCAGCTGCTCATTTTCTTGAGGACAAATGTAACCTTAAAGCAAAAATATATCTATATTTGTACTTAAATTTTGCTTGTTAGACAAGTTTCAAATAATGCAACCAGTGGTTTTAATGGATTAAAGATAAGAAGTAATTCTTTGGGTGACAGACTTTCCCTACAATGTGAAAAGATAATGTTAAAAACTCTCTTAAATATATAGTATACGTACTATAATGTATGCATTTTAAAAAAGTCACAAAGGTACAACACAGACTGATTAGGCCCCATTTTGTTGTAGGAGTTGCGCATTAAAACAAAATCACAAATTTGAATCAGATTTGATGATTTTAACCACAAAATTAACTCTTTATAAATAATGCAGAGAGACAGAGCTGGGTGTCCAAATGTGCTCCAAGTACCAAAACTGTTGCATATTAAAAAGCTGGAAGTGAATGCTTTCTCAGAATTTAGTTAACTTCATCTTTGATCAGATATTTACTGATTCACATCAACATTTTGCTAATTGTAAACTGTATTTTATTCACGCAAAGTTCTTCAGCTGCTTTGTGTTGAGTCTAAATTAAACACGAATGATTTTGAGAAATTTGGTGTATTTTGCTAAATAAATGTAGCAAAACAAAGTGATTTATCATTTTGGCATTTGACGCAAAATCAAATCAGTAACACCACTTTTTAAATGACACCCAGCCCCAGGCAAGCTGAGGAAAAATCTACTAGAAGTAGGATCACAAATATCCAGTTTCTGTAGAGGTTTTGAACTGTCGACATGAACCACCTCAAATAAAGAGCGAACCGGTACCAAGCAGAAAGTACAAACACCATTTATCCAAACGTTTATCCACAGACCGAGATCAGCCGCGGTCCACGTTGGTCAATTATAAGCAGGTTATAAGAAAAGCAGGAGATGAACTGAGTTGCTGTCAACGTTTATGCATTTTAGTTTTATACTTGTAGTAAAAAAAATGACATTTGATGACATTTGCATGCAAATAATATGTAGACATTTTGCAAGGTGACATTAGAGTGAACAGTAAGACATCATTAGCAGGAGTCATGTTTTTAAGTGTTAATTCTGGAGCCACGTGGAGAAAGTTGGAATTATTGGATTTCAGTTTTGGGTTGTTGTTAGCCTGGAGGTTTATCTGTACATCTGTCTTTGAAGTGCCACTGAGCAAGGCACTTGACCCCCAACTGTTCCTCTGATTACAAATGTAACGTAAAAGGTGCTACATATAACATTTTGCTCTTTGAAGTGATGACCACATTTCTGACAAACCTTCCCGTTGCAAAGACAATGTTGCTACTTGTCCCTCTTTCCTCCTTTCTCGCTTTGCATGTGTTCGTTTAAATAGCAAGAACATCCAACGTCAGCTAATATGGAATTCAAACTATAGTGTGATGAAAACACAAAGTAAAGTTACATATAAACTACCACTTCAGTTGCTCAAAGAACATCTGGTATTACTTTTTTCCCCAAGTAAACAGATACAGCAACGTGAAGTGAAACCTGCCGCACACTATAGATCTCCAGTAACAAAACAGTATTATATCAGGTGGCAGGCACACAGATGACACCAACACGAATAATAGAAAATCTCCTCCTCACAGGGGACTGGGAAAGATTACAATCTCCCCCAGTATCTGACAGGAAACCTGTACACATGCGTCTCTTATTCAACTGATGGAGGGTGAGTGGAAACAGAGAGGAGCCTTTACTCATTAGCTGTCTTCTCTTTGCAGGAAGGTTCACAGAGGATTTCCTTGTGTGGTAGCGGATAGGGGAAAGCCGCTCCGCTGCAGGTGCTACCATAAGCCAGTTTGTTGAGGCGAGAGAGGCCCTTGATGCTGCCAGGAGGCCGTCCAGGGCTGACCTTGTACCCCGCCGCTCTGGTTGTACCCAGCGGCCTTCCCGGGCTCGTCTTGAACCCTGCAGCTCTGGTGGTGCCGAGGGGTCGCCCTGTGCTGGTTCTATATCCGGCTAGCTTGGTGGTTCCCAAAGGCCTCCCGCGTCTGCCTGTCTTCCCGGCAGCCTTGTTCTTCTTCTTGCCGTCATCTGTTGCTTGATCAGTGCTTTTAATGCCGGCTATTTTTCCTGCCGAGTCCCCGAGCACTTCCTGTCTCTGGCACACCATGGGCTTGTGGCTCTGGGTGGGTAAGACCATGGGAGCCAGCGTCATCTGAAGGGCCGACGGAGGCGGAGGAGGGTAGAACTTGTTGGCCTGGGTGCACAGGTCAAAGTGGGAGGCGGGGTGGTGGCCGTCTTCTGCTAAGCATGACGGCCTGCTATTCATGCAGAAGTCACTGGTTGTCACCTGGCGCATCATCTTCTGCTGGGGGTCGGAAATAAGTTGCAACAGTGTTATCACCAAGGCTCCGACTTTGTAAGACTTTTTTATTGCCACACAAAATGAAATGTAAGACCAACTTTACTATCACCAAAATTGAAGAGATAAAAACGATTTTTATACCAATTAAGGCTTTATTTTTAGATTCATTTATTGCCTTTCAAGACTTCTTAAGATCCTTGTTATCACTCATAGATAAAAGTACTAATATCTCTGTGTGGAGTCGGTGCTGTTAAATAAAAATGAAGCAGAAGACAGCATGCAGACGAACTGCAAAACATATTAAATTCCACAATAAGGGCTGAGTTAATATTTCCACATTTAATGTCTCTTAGGTTTGAGGCTAACCTAACCTTTCCTCTTGTAAAACCTAAAAATACACTTTGAAAACACTTCTCATAAAGCATAAATCTCCACTTCTAGCGTTGAGTCTTTGCATCATGGCGTGCACAGCCATAACGGTCAACGGCCACTAGGGGCAACAATGAGCTTCAACAAGCGACACAAAGGAGAGATTTCTGCTGTGAAGTGTAGTCAAGCTTTATTTTTCAGTTTCATAACATTGTCACTCAGCCTTGCAGTATATTTTGGTGTTAGCATAGCGTCAAAACAACTGCCAATTCGTGTAACTTTATTAATGCATGAGGTTTTCCCTTGCCACTGTTTTGTTCTGTCAGGGTGTCTGGTTGTGTGCCTGTATGTTGAAGATGCTCTGATCTTCCAAGTCCACACTCAGTTTGTTGTTTGCTGGGTGTTTGGGGATATAAACCCATCAAATATGTCAGGGTTTTTTTTTTTGTCGGTTCGTTTTATATTTGGACGCTGGTCAAAAAGTTAAAATAGCCTTAATTTAACTAGGCCAAGAAAGAATATTCAGATTTTGAATCACCCAAACACAATTATTATAAATATAAATGTTGTATAAATGTAAATTGGGGTTATTAAGGAGTTAGTAAAGTTATGCTGAAGTGCATTTGAGCAATATGCTGAGTGCCTATCAGCTGGTGGTCTGCAGCTGACCTCTGACCTCCTTGTGGAGGGGGCTGTAAAATGACTGTTTTCTCTTTTATAATCAAACACACAATAACCTTGCAATAACACTTATGTAATAGTAGGCCTATGGCTTTACACACACAACTGCTCTTTAATGTAAATACATGCTGAGCTATAAATACTTGGAAGAGGGCTGCTGCTGGTGAGATTTCAGCAGAGGACACAGGATGCGAGGAGGTGTGAGCTTTACTATCACAAACACTACAGTCTGTAGTAATATTCATTCACAAAAAAACATGCACATGGATTCCGCATATTTGACGACAAACCCTCATCTTCTCCATGTCACGTTACAACAGCAAGGCTGCATTTAGCCTCGTTTTTTGGCCCGAATAACGGTTTCCAAGAAAAGGGTTTAACATTTGAACGAAAGAGCGAAAAAGTGCGCAGATATCCGATCCAACAGGGTACATGTAGGCCATGCAACAATAAAAACACACCCTCCTGCCTGCACAATTACATCTAAGGTTACTGTACCTCGATTGTTTGCAGATTTCGTTGCAGAAAGGGTTAAGGAGAAAAATGATCTTTCATCCCTCAAAGCGTGAGTCGATCCATTTCCCCCAAATATCTTCGCAGCACAAGACTTCGGCTAGATTGCGTTAAATACCGACATCGGATTGTTTCGGCGTGAACGTTAACGAGATGCTTCAGTTTGTTGTCGGGTTTTTTTTGTTATTTTTTTATTGCCCAGCTCCAGAGGTTTGGATAAGAAACGCAGCCATTTTCCATTAAAATTTAATAAGACGGGGGAGCGCAGTCTGCGCATGCGCAGAGTACCAAACAGGGGGTGCGAAGAGGTTTGTCTCCTTCCCCTCCTGAACCACTTTCTCATCCAAACGCGTCTTTTGATTGCAATTACACAAAACTGTTTATTTGCATCCAATAAAGCTGCATAATCCTTAATGTTTTTTATGTTAATATCCTGAAATTGAGCCATAATCCAGCGTCAATGTTTACCAAAAAACACTCACACTGCTGATGAATAATATACAAAGGAGAGGCTATTGAATAATTAAAACCATAGGCAGGAGAACACACGATGTGTTAATGCAAACAGCTGGACATATTTATTTCCATAGCAACACATTGTTTTATTGTGCAGAAATGTAAAAACATCTTTCATCCGACTATTTCTTTATGGTTGGGATGTTGCTTGTACATACAACAGGGTGAAATCAACTGAGACTAAAGGGGGAAAAGGATGAAAAATAAACACGAAACCATAGACTAAACTTAATAATTCAAGAGTACATTATTAAAAATATAGACTAAAATATTCTTCAACCACTTTGAGATGACAGAGGACTGTTGAGAGACAGAAACTCCTCCAGCGAGCCTTTGCTTCTTCTCTACAACACTTTGTATCGGCCTTTGCTTGTCGGCTGGTAAGAATTTTGCTGGAAAGAAAAAATAAAAAGACAATAAGCAACATCTTTCATAAGATATTTACTGAATAACAACCTGCCATGTTTTACATTTCCAGCTCTAAAAATCTGATATCAGCATGAGCTCCAGCTCTGGTTATTGATTTCAAGAAGCATAAGATACTTACTAATCTGATGAGCTCTTCCTTGATTAACCGTGTAATCTCCGTTTTGGCTTTCTGCACAGCCAGTTCATTTGCACCTAGAAAGCAAACACAACATTAATAAACAGTTTATGAGGTTCTCAAGAAAATAGGAGTGAATTCAGAGCCCAGCGGTAGCTAACAGGATGCTAAAAGAGAGCGTGGGATACGATTTGGAAGTGTAAAAACTCTTTCAAATCTAACACTGAGAAATGATTTCCCGGACACATACTTTCAATAGCCAGGTAGATCTTGCGTTCTCCCTCCTTTGGCTCTTTGCCTGGAGGGAAATATGTTCCTCTGATGGTGATGGCAGCTTCAGAGTATTCACCGATCCTCTGCAGAGCTTCTTTAGATGTCACCTTCCACCTGGCCGTCTGGGGACGAGCAGAGGAACATTTCTATAAATCTTTCTGCTAGATTCTGTCTCTTTCTTTCGCACCAGTTTACCTCAAAGTAGAAAACAGTATAACACATTTCTCAGAATTGAATAAAAAGCATGTACATTTTGTTTTATTCTTTAAGATGCTTGATTATTCAGCGAGGAAAGACACACACACACACACACACACGGCACAGTTTCTTAAATAATTGCTACCAAAATAAAAAAAGAACCAGAAATCAAAAATTTGCAATCAGTTTAAAAAACAAATTAAAAGATTAAAATAAAACTGATCTGCTGAATGTTTCAGTTCAGCCCGGCACTGCGTGCTGCTCACCTGAGGGAAGTCGTTGATCTCGAGCTCCTCTTCATATCTCTTGACAGTCTCGGCCTGTTCAGCCGCCTGCCGCTCCTCCTCCAGCTTTTCCACGGGGGTGTAGTTCAGCTTGGCGTTGATCTTCTCCGCCAGCTGCTCCGCGATGGTCTTGGCTGACACTGAGGGTGTCATGATGGTGCCACCCCGCAGGATGGCGTTGGTGGCCTGCTGCATCACATCCTGTACATGAAGAGAAAACCAGTTTGGCTTTATTTGGTCCATGTGGGGAAAAGGGTAACTTGACACAACACATGAAACTAACTGACCAGAGAATACAACAACAACAACAACAACATGAGCTTTTGCATGTTTTAAGTTTTAGAGTAATACATAACAAAAAAGGTCTCTTAATTAAGTTTTTGGCTACCGAGGGACAACCCGAGGGAAGTGACCACAGTAATCAACAACTATCTGTGTTATTGAGATAAATACACAAATAAAACTGGTGAAAATGTTATTTATACATGTCTAGGAGTGAGCGTGCTTTGCACACATTGTAACATTTAGACCGACATCATTCCATCTTTCCTCGGGCATGTGACGTACCTGAGCCTCGGCGCCCAGGTTCTTCTGAGCGTTGATCTTGAGCGCCAGCCTCTTGGCCATCTCCAGTTTCTGGATGTTTCCAGCAGATGTGGGTCCGATGCCTGGCAGCCCTCCGGGGACAGAGGCTGTGGAGGCAGATGCTCCTGAGGGACCGGTGGACGCACCGGGAGCAGACAGATCCTTCACCCTCTTCTTGGAGTTGAACATGCTCTCGATTTGCTCTTCAATCTGAGAAGGGGACAACAGCAGAGGAGACGATTGAGATGGGTTGGACTGGCACACTTAGGATCCCAAAAACCACATAGATCTTTAGTATAATGAAGAGAAACAGTTATCGGCTGCATTTCGTTCCATGAGCATGTTGCCAATTTTTTAAATCACGTAATTAACAGCGAAATTTAAACATTACTCACATCCAGGGCTCCGTCCTCGTCATCAGAGTCCTGCAGTCCAAGAGCAGCTTTCTGCAACTTCTTTCTCTCATTGGCCAAGGCGTGTTCTGTCTCGTCAAACTTGAAGCCTTTTCCTGAGAAGCCGCTGCTGCTCTTAATGATCTTACCCTCCTGGAGGCATGAAGGAGGGGAGGAAAAGAGAAAGATGTAGATTTAATTTAAAGAACAACAAGTTTCTAGATTAATTAATTGGGTCTGATTGCTAATCGAGACACCGCACACACACGCACATGCACACGCACGCACTTCAGATGCCCCTTTTTCCTCATCTTACCGCTTTCTGTTGGTCTTTGAAGGTGACCCAAAGCTTCTCCAGTTCAGGCGGGACAGGAGAGCCGGACAGCTCCAAGGCTCTGATGATGTCCCCAGCATAACGAACCTGATCATCTGTGATGAAGGTGTAGGCGAAGCCCTAGAAGAAAGAACAAGTTATTAAAGCCATTTGAAAGAGGGTTAACCAGACAATTTTGTTTTACAGCAAAACAAGCACCGAAACACAATTACAGTTTTAGGTAACTGACCTTGTTGCCTGCTCGGCCTGTGCGTCCGGCCCTGTGGACGTAGTCCTCGTAGTGGTTGGGACAGTTGTAGTTGATCACCAGGATCAGCTGCTTGACGTCCAGGCCTCTGGCTGCCACAGAGGTGGCCACCATCAGACGACATGCTCCGTTCTTAAAGTCGTTGATGACGCTGTCTCTGTCGTACTGGTCAATTCCTGAGGAGGACAGAAGGAACGGAATAAATGAAAGACCAAATACTATCAGAGTCTTTGACAGTGAATGTATTTATACCCTATGCAGCTTTAGAAAGAGTTTTACTTGAAACATTCACACTAGAGACTTAATACGAACACAAACTGGCCCCATTTGTCTGGCAGCGGATTATACTTCACAATCTATACAGTGCACATACGTGGAACAGAGTTTCCACACCTTGTTAAACATCAAATTCAAGCATGTGATTTGGTATCCCAGCAAAAACACATTATTAATGGATTTTAATTTTACATTTCGGTTGCGGTTTTGTTGTTGCAAATAAGACTTTGCATTTCTTCTTTCTTGTTTTTGTCCGTCAGCAAGATTATGGAAAATCTACTGCCCCGATTTCTATGAAACTTAGTGGAAGGGTGTAGCGCGGGCCAAGGAAGAACTCAATTTTGGAGCGGACCTGAATCACGAGTCGGATACGTTCTTATTCAAATTGTAAATATATCCAAAAATCACCAAGTTGTAATCAGTGCATCCCAAATGTGCCCCCCTTACCTCCGTGCAGTGACATGCAGGGGTACGAGGCTTTCATCAGGTCCTTCAGCAGTGCGTCTGCGTGCTCCTGTTTGTCCACAAAGATGAGGACCGAGCCCTTCTCCTGGTAGTGACCCAGAATCTCCAGCAGCTTCAGGAACTTTTTGTCCTCATCAATCACCAGCTACAGAAACAGAAAGAGATGAGGGGTCTGAGTTTTACTGGGTTATTAATATCAATTTGAACAACCCAATTTAAAGTAAAACAAATGAATTACCACGTGTTGTTCCACATCAGAGCAGACGACACTGCGGCCGCCCACCTGGACCTCGAGGGGCTTGGCCAGGATCCTACGAGCCAGCGCCTCCATGGCTCTGGGGAAGGTGGCCGAAAACATGACCGTCTGACGGTCTGGACGCACGTTGTCCACAATACGCATCACCTGGTCGAGTAAACAGACGGCACGTGGAGGTCAGTGAACGTTCTTGTTTTTTCATCTTTTGTTTCTCGGCTTTACTGGGAAGCATAAATATATTTAAAAACAATTGTGCTGGTTTTGATCCACGACAAAAATCCAGATTTTGAAGAAACCGTGTTTTCTAATGTATACACCTGGGTGACACCCACCTGTGGCTCGAAGCCCATGTCAAACATCCTGTCTGCTTCATCCAACACCACATATGTGGCTCTGCGCAGGTTGGTGACGCGACCTAAACACCAAAAAGGAGACGAGCAAGAGGAAAGCGGTTAACGTCGAGAATAGCCCGTCTTCATTCTGCCTTCTTCAAAAAACATGAAACGTTATCTACTAAACACAGAGAACCTTCTTCATGGTAAGACTACTTGACATTACTTAACAAAACAAGGCACTAGTTTCAAGAGGCCAGGGTTTTATGTGATTTATCATTTTTAAATGTTTTGTTTTGGTTGTCTCTGGTCTTGCGTACCATCTCAGGGGCATGAGGGACCTGTAAAAGTCAGAAAACATCCTCAAGATACAATACAAGAGATGGAGCCCCAAGCATTATCTGACCAAGCGTCTTTTCACCTACAAGGGAAACATATTACAGATTACCTCGCATGTGTGGAAACAAAAACCCTTCTATTGTAATTACTGCTCAGAAAAGTGTCAATAAATATTACAAGTACTGCTTTCTTAACACATTTCCAGTATTTCTTCACATCTGTAGGCAAACGCTCAGTGCTGCGCAGGGCTCTGCAGTGCCATTTCTTCCCAGGATGAGCTACAAATTCAAAACATTATTAGGAAGATCTGCAAAATATTACGGATGTGCGAGCTGTGAAAGTAACTGGGAAATTGCTTGTGTGCCTTTTGAATGTATTTACGAGTAAACTGTAAAATCGTACGATATACGGACATGACCTCTATCATTTTCGCTGACCTTGTGTTTGTTTACATAATAACGTCATCAACATCTTTGTTAACAGAGCTCCAGAGTCCATTTCATTTGTTGAATTGGTTTTTATATAAATATGTTTTATTTATTTACGAACGACAACACTGTAGAACCCTGCGTGAGCATTCAGGCTACTTTTATTTAATAGAACATAATTATTAGGGCTGTCAAGTTAACAGTTATGTTCATTTAATTGAAGTACCAATGGTAGGGCTCGTTGCTGCCCTTCAGCTGGAGCTGCTCTGATTTCTGACCCCCTAAACGACAAGAAAGCCCCCCCGGGTGCCGCTGACCGCGTTCACGCGGGTTGAGTTGAGAATGAATCGTTGCAATGTGGGTCGTATGTGCAACCGTGCACGGAGCTCCCCGCTCACGAAAGTGCGCCCGTCCCCAGTAAATGATTAGAAATAAAAGCAATTTATAGATTTGTTTTAATGTTTCTATTCAATGCTTCACTCACGCGCCACAATATTGTAACGTTTTCCAAGCAAATGTTGATCTATGGGATGAATTTGATGGATAAATGAATCGATTGACAGCCGTAATAATTGCACATCGTGATAATCCCATAAGTTACAATACACTTCTATCAAACACTTGATCGTCTCTGGCTTGGAGGTTGAAGAACCACGGAGGCAGCACCAGGTCCACCTACCTGTACTTGCCCTGATCTTCAGGAAACACTTCACTGTCTTGCAGATATGACTGATCCCAAGGGTGGTCAAATAATGTCAACAGTTTAGTAAGTGGCACTCTTAGTTAATTGTGTACTTTATCATATTGTAAAATGCATTCCATGCAAGGTAGTTAACAAAAAAGGCTCACAAGGCATTTAAAAAGCTGGTTTGCACTGACGTCCTATAAAAACACAGAAGTGAGAAGGTCAAGGTGAAGGAACTCACCGCTGTTGGCCCCCAACATGTCAATCATTCTTCCCGGTGTGCACACGATGATCTCCGCTCCCCTCTTCAGCTCAGCGATCTGGAAGCCAATAAAGCATCAATGCAACGTTCACAGTTGAAATATAACAGTTGACCGAAAACAGCGAAGCTTGCTCATCTTACAGACGGTGTTACATTACATCACAGGTCATTTAGCAGACGCTCTTATCCAGAGCGACTTACATTCAACCTGGAGCAACTCAGGGTTAAGTACCACTAGACCACTCGGCCATCACCACCCATTACAGTATTTCATATTATCAATTTCACTGTTCTCAAGCTGCAACCAATCCAAGTTCATCCTCACATGAAGTTTGGGCTTTTTCCCCTAAATGATGGATTCATTGAATGTAGAATATGTCACGTTCTGCCACTAGAGGTCGCTAATGAATAATGAAAGACTGAGTGTGGTGACGTCGTGAAGTTAGTGTGGGATCATGGGAGTTGGTGTCTTTACCACCACATTGCAATCAGAGACTCCCGGTTAGGGTTACTTCATTGTTCAGGAGCTTTTTTTTTTTTACCGGAAGCCAAATTTTCTGCAGAGCTCTTTTGGTTAAATGATCCATCAAGGACTGCCCTGCACCATTACAATGACACGGTTTGTTATTGTGCAGCGTTTACCTCGACTTTGCTGCTGTGTTAGATGGACTTTGATTGAAAACATTTAATCATTGTAAGCCAATTAAAGCCCTGCGGGGAACATTAACAGGGAACAATTAGTGTTTGTTCACCTGTTCGCTGATGCCTGTCCCTCCATAAACACACACCACCCGGAGTCCCAGCGCTTTAGAGAACTTCTTGCACTCCTTGGTGATCTGAAGAGCCAACTCTCTGGTGGGAGTCATGATTACAGCTGAGGGAGAGAAAGGAAAAACAGGATGAGAATACATTTTACATTTTTATTTGTACGACACCACAACAATCCTGGTTCTTACTTTTTAAAGTCTTTTTTTTCTTCTTTCATTTGAATATGTTCAATATAAATAGGAAGCATTTCTCTAAATGTTAGAGTGATGCCTAAAAGGAAGTATACATGATCTATTCCTTACAGATTGGTCCCTCAGACTCCTCCAGGGGCCTCTGGTCCATGATGTGCCGGAACATGGGCAGCAGGAAGGCGATGGTTTTCCCGCTGCCGGTCTTAGCGATGCCAATGAGGTCTCGGCCCGACATGATGGCAGGGATGGCCTGGGCCTGGATGGGGGTGGGCTTATCGTAGCTGTGCCTGCGTACATATGCGAGGAAGGAATTAAGCAAGTGTCACGTACAAACTGAATGAGATTGTTGGCTTCTCCGAGAAAGGAATGCTGCTATAAACTTGTATACACATTTCAAAAGGGGCGGACTAAATGGGATACGAGGGGTTACACTCTTTAGAAGGTTATTTTGGTCAGTCAGACTCACCTCTTCATAGCACTGAGGATCTTCATAGACACTCCACACTGCACCCAGGTCTTGATAGGTTTAGGGCAGCCCTTCCCTTTGAAGGTAATGCCTTCCAGTTCCAGCCTGTACGCGTGCACATCTGTATGGATTAGAAAAACAGCCAAACAGAAAGACATTACATGGGGAGTAGCTAGCAGAAGCTCCAAATGTCACAAAAAGGGTTACCCTCATTCGCATATTAGTGACACTATCACACATTTATTTGCATAAAGCTTAGTGGTTGTGTCTGTAGCAGCGAGAGAGCATTGGGAATGAATCACAATATAATGTATTTCTTATAATTTTCCCTAATAGTCCCCAATATTGTCGCCAGTAGTCGGCTCTAGAGGAAAACAAAAAAGGCAATCCGGTTGTCTTTGCGACAGCTGCATATCATTGTAAACCCAGACATCAGACGCTTATATTTGGATGTGTACAGCATCCTGTACAATGCAGATGTTAAATGTGCAGCTTATTCATTCAAATCACGAGAGTACAGTGGTAGCCGATATGTGGCTAAATCGTAACTGAAATCTCCATCTCCCGTGTTCGGTGTACTGACCGTCTGAGGTCATCCGGGCGAGCTCAGGGACCTCCACGTAGAAGTTTTTGCGGTACGACTCGTACTGGATCTTCCCGTGGTCAACAGGCTCAAGGACTTTCCTCTGTTTGGTCTGGAAGCCCGTCAGAGCCGTCTGCAGATCCACCTCCTCCTCCTCTGATGAGTACTGTCAAACAGAGTGTAAATCAGCATCTGTATATCTATTTCTATCTTCTGTCTTTATCCAATTTAAATCTGAGAGAAGAAGAATGTTGTGGTGTTTAGCAGATTAAAGAAAAGCCTTCTGTATTGAAAATAAATACATATAAAAACATGTGACCTGCTTCACAAACAAAACATCAACGAGGGTTCAAAATATAAATTTAAAAAAGAACTCACTTCCATAGCATCCTGGTCATTCTCCATCAGCTCACCCTTCTTCTTGTGAGTGTTGGGTCCTTTCTTGGTTTTAACAACTGTCATCACTTTGGTTACGGTCATCGTGCCCCCTTTCTGTTGAAGAGGAAAGAAACATGCAGGTCATCTGGCAAACCGGAGGAAGAAAACATCCACAAAGACAACATCTAGTGCGACATGAGTAGACAAACTGATGTTGACAGCTGACAGGAGGGGGGGGGGGGGAACCTGTATTCAGTTCCTACAGGTTTCTAATAGAAGTCGATAGTGATGCATGAAGTATTTCCCCCTCCAACTCACCTTATCATTTCCTTTCATGGATCCCATGTTAAACTTCTTCACCTCCTGCTTCACCTCCTCCATGTAGGCGTCCAGAGGATCCACGTCGTCCTCCTCCTCCTCCGGCTGCTGCGGCGGCTGCTCCTCCATGGGGGTTTCTTTCTCCTTCTCCTTCTCCCCCTCCCCCTCCTCTTTCTTCTCCTCCTTTATCTCTTTCTCTTTAATCTCCCCCTTTCCTTCTTCTCCTTCTCCTTCTTCCTCATCGTCTCCATCCATCGGAGCCGATGTATCCTCGTCATCGTCTGAAATGCAGAGTCAATTATGGACTGGCTAGATTAAAAATGTATTGATTTAATAACTTATCAAGTACAAGTAACAAACATTTACTGTAAACATTTCACAATACAAACAATACTTTTACTATTTAAAATAAGTATTTGCCTCATCATTTAGACACTATACAATAAAACAACACATGCTGGATCAAACTGTGTTGTTGTTTTTTAGCACGGCGTCCTCACCCTCGTCATCCTCCAGGCTCCACTTCTTGCCCTGCTTCATCTCCTCCAGTTCTTTCTTGATCTCTCCGATGTTTTCGATGGCCTTCTTCCTCTGCTCTTCCCTCCACTTTTCCACACGCTCCTTCCTCTTCCTCATCTCCTCCTCAAGCTTGTTCTGGTCAAAGTCTTGCTGCATGGAGACACAAAGGAAAGATCAGAAACGTTGCCCCACCTACTGTATAGTGACTCTCTAGGAGTTACAAGAACTGAATATATGGAACTTACATCCTCGACCTTCTCATCCTCCTTCTCCTCTTTAATCTTTTTCTTGTCAGATAAAGGATCAATGTTGTCCTTCTCCTTGCTCCTTGGCCTGTAGGGAAGATACAAAGAAATAGAAAAGGATTAGCATGGTTTTGGTTACCAGAGCTGACAAATATGTCTTGAGATGTTTGATTTTATTTGAAAAGAATCCTCACTTTTCATCTGGCCTCCTGCTCTTGCTGGGGCTACCAGATCGGGACCTCCGTGCCCGGCTCCTGCTGCCCGACCTCCTCCTGTCTCGGCTTCTGGACCTCCTCCTCTCTCTACTCCTGGAGCGCCTGGACAGCAAAAGGCAAACATATAAAACCACACAAGACAATAGATCGTGTGCATGTGACGTCACGCTTATTTCCCAATCCGGAAGTCAGCCATGTTGGATGATATACACAACCAAGACGGCGCCGGTTCACGTGTGAGTTGCTGCAACGCTTCGTAATTTTCTTTGTATTTAAACGTCTAAGATTGAAAGAAAATGCCAATCGTGTGCGCAGTGTATAATTGTGGTAATAACGCTACTCGTGACCCAGAGAAACGGTTCTTTAGATTTCCTACAGTCATCACAAACAACGATCCACAAAAGAGGGATGAATTACTGTCTACCGAACGCCGTCCGCTGGTTTAGCAACTCGTGAGGATTTAACAGAAGAAAAAGCACAATTCACCCGTGTGTGTGGCGTCCACTTTATATCTGGTAAGAGCTCATGCTAAAGCTATGTTTTCAATGTTTACGTTAAACATTTGTGCTTATGATATACCCGAACACTGTAAGACCTTACTTCTCCACATCGCTGACTGGTAAATAAGGCACTTTCTTTACATGTGATGGCAGCCATGTTTTTGTTTGGCTTATTCTTGAGACTACTTCACTTGCGAAAAGCAAAGCACCAATGTGAGAACATGCTTCGCTTAATCCTGCCATACAATCACAGTGTGCGAGGATAACATCGCCGCTCTTCTCACTCACAAACCACGGCTTGAGTGGTGCATCTCAAGCTCTTTGAGAGTGATTTACACGGGCATGGACGAGCACCCTGTCATCTTTCAGTGGTTTGGTAAGAAGACTACCAACCCAGCCAGAAACAAAGACATTATAAGCATCTAAGCTCTTGTATGCCTTCATTTGTGCTTTGGTTGCCCACGACGTTTGTAGCACAAGGTAGTTCACAATATCCCGATATTCAATCGGCGGTAATGAATCTAAATCCTCAATATAATCCGACGGCTTTAGCGTGTACGGGTCAAGTCCGCAGATTTGAACTTTTCCTCTGAATCTTGCCTTTGCAGAGGACTCCAGAGAGTCAACATACTTTGAAGAAGTCGGAGTTGTATTGTTGTTGGCTTTAGACGCCATTGTTGATTTGTATACCAACCAACATGGCGTTGCACGCATACGTCACACAGTTTTGTCACGTGTTTGCACAGGAAGAATAGGGAGAAAATATAAATCTTTCACCTTATAAAAACATTTTCACATTTGTTGCATTTTATTATCTCAAATGAATGACTGACATGTCTGCCCTAAAGAATCCAAACTCAAGGCCCGTACAATTATATCCAGCACACGATAATAGGAATATCATCCAATATGTCTATCCTGTTCAATAAATGTTGACCCCACTTACCCTCGACGTAGTCCCAGTTTTTAAGTTTGACACCCCTGCTTTTGCTTTAACAAATTTAGACCCTCCTATAATAAACTGCAATAGTGATTTTCTTTGAGGCCAATCTGATTTCCCCCATTGTGACCCCAACATAATTTAAATCCAATGTGGGTTTTGCTTTTATAATTTTTACTGCAATGAGCACACACATCTAAAAGTAAACCATGTGATGGTGATCATGGCATCATTGAGGTAAAACAAGCTCCAAATCTATGTGTATTCCATCTTGTGAAGGGCTCATTGCAAGGGTGGAAGGTAGTCTTCATCAGGGTCACCTCTGACAATGACCTAGAAGAAGATCCTTGTTGGTCATTTTAAATACAGATTGCCATGTAAAATAAAGGCTTTTTAATTTTTGCACAAACCCTGCAGCTCCATAATCTAGTTTAGATGGCTGCTGCAGCAAAATGATTCTCCTCCATGTCTCTTATTGTTCTGTTTGGTTCCTTTAAGTGTAAACAGCTGCAGTCACTCTGTTTAACACTCACGCATTGTCAACATACGTAGCACACCCACCTGGGTCGTTTTCTGTCTCTGGACCGGGACCTTCGGCGGTCCCGGCTCCGTGATCTCTCCCTCCTGTTTCGGTCCCGGTCGTCTTTCTTGGAGCGTTTGTCCGGGGAGCGACTCTTTGATCGGCTGCCTGACCGTCCCCGAGACGCAGAACGCTTCCTGTAGTGTCTGGGGAACACACAGCATAATAATCTCGTTAGCTGACCAACAGTTGATGGAAACTACATTAATAAAACACATTTTATGTCATATCCCACGGGTATATGAGATTAACGGCTGGTTGAGCTGAATTAACAACTGTGGGTTTTAGCTAGCATGCTAATCGACATTTAAACGTTTTAAGTTGACCCGCCACAGGAGTTAGTCACAATATATTCAACCGAAAATTGAAACACCAACTCAAACTGGTAATTCTGACAAACCTAGATTCACGTCCCATCTCTATTCCACGAGGTTATGTCTTGTAATAAAAGTCAAATTAGTTCACAGACCCTGGTGCTATGGACGGTTGTTTGTGTCTTTTGAACCACCACGTTAGTAAACTGCGACAGCGATAAATTCACAAACTCGTGCGATGAACCGCGCGCTGCGCCCCCGCGTGGCGGGAGGTCGGAACTACAAGACGCCTGAATGACTCAGTGTGCCCAATATTTTCACATCCAAGAAGAGAAATAGAAACACAGAACGCTTTTAATCTGATCTTGCAGAATTTAATACATATATATCCTGCATTACTACTGTTTTACAAATGCTTTACATCTCTGCAATAATGGACGAAGTACAGATCTTTAATTTAAGTAAAAGTAGTAATACCATAATGTCGAAATACTCGTAAGTAAAAGTATAGCATCAACATGTACTGCTATTTTAAAATAACATATCTTATCTTGTTGGATTATAATAATAATGTGTTAATGTATTTACCACTTTAATGTTGCAGCTTCTATATAGACTGCCAAGTAGCTTGTGAATTTCACGAAGGCATCAATCAAGTTTTTAGCTTAATATATAATAATACATGATGAATTACTTGTTGATTATCTTTTGTATTAATAATCTAAATCTGAATCTTCAAAGTAACAGAAGTTATCAAATAAATGTAGTGGAGTAAGAAGTACAATAATTCTTTATACTTGTATTTTTACTCAAATAGAGGGAAATGTACTTTTCTCTGCTTTAAAATAGTGACGATTAAGACATTTGGAGAAACAATAGGGGAAAGACAACTTGTTTTTTATGTTATAGATTTCTACATACACTCAAAAGTTACTCTCCTCTAGTGATTGAGTTTCAGTTTTATCGTTTTCTCTCTTCATAATGTTCTTTCAGCAATGTTTATCTAAATCCCAATAAATAAAAGAAAGAAAGTTGGAGTCAAAAGAGTTCACGTCACACAAGTAGTATTTATTTGGTATGAATTGTCCGGTTATGTATTCCCGTGTATATCTTTAATCAGTTTATTTCACGTCAACACTGAATTTGTTACTGAAGTCAGATACTGTGAGAGCCACTAAAAACAGTTATTCTGTAAACATTATCAAAAACAATCAAGTAGGTCTGACAAGCCGTAGGATAAATCACACCAATTCATTTACATGAAAAAAAGAAATTCACATTAATTAATTTGGATGAAATTTGAAGTATGTAGAGAGGACATTACAAGACGAAAGTAGTAGTAGTAGAGAGTATGTATATATATATATATATATATATATAGTATGAAGTTTACTGCGTTTTTAAGCTCATATACGTGCAAAATAATACACACCACATTAAAAGGACTAAATGCTTCTTCTGAACTTGTTCATAACATGGGTGGACCCTTCTGAACACTGGATGACAGATCCAACAGAAAACGTGACTTAAAGCAACAGCATACCAGCAAATCTGTCACAACACAAACCAATTAAAGACGAGGTCAAGTTCTTAAGACACCAAATAAAATAAATCAGGAACTAGATACTGATAAATACTCAAACTATCTTTTAAAATCTCTAACTGAAGGCTGGAGGGTCGTGTGTGTAACTGTGTGCAACTCAAACTTTGGGGACATAAGAAATAACAAGCTTAAGAGTAGAGTACTATCCAGAGAACTTTATTTGTCTTGCTAGCTGATGTATATCTGACAGGGCATGCGAGGGAAATATGTGAAATATATGATCAGATCTTTTGAGTTTATTCACAGAAGTCAAGAAAAAAAAGAGAATAATTCAAATATTTAAGTCAGAATCTCAGAACTTGTCCTAAACCTTTATGTAATTACACTTTCGTTGGACCTCCATGACGGTTGCCATTTGTGAGCCTATAAATACATATCGTTTCAAAAATTAAAACTTACTCGAGTAGATGGCGGGGTCAACACCACAACTATGACGACAACAATGGCGAACGATATTGTATCGATCAAAATCCATCCGAATACGCCGTTTATAGAGCGTTATCGTTAATCAGTGTGGACGCTCACATCGTCATATTTATAGTTATTATTATAGTTATTATTATAGTTAGTGTTCTTGGTGTGGAAGGCCCTTTACTCTTTAAAGTTCCTGTTTAACGCATGTGAAGAGCTTTTCTGATGCAATACTGCCAGAGAGTTCATTGCATCAGACACCCGTTTGATTATTTTGTGTCATCTGGCATGCACTCTCCATATTGTGATATGCATCAATATCAGATTTGTTAAATTAATGATGTCAGTTTTAGAAATATCGCCCAGACGTTGAGGGACTTCAAGGATTCCCATTCATAATTTAAATGTTCTGCGAGTGATACTGCGCTGTACTGGTGTCCACTGTTGAGTATTACATTTATCATTTTATGTGCTCGACCTAACGAATAAATATCACTCGGCACGATATATGCCACAGTACGTTCTTCGCGCAAACAAAAACATGTTGGAATTCTGTTTCTCAGGTTCAGTTCGTGAGATCTGTAACAAACACTGAACTCTCTGGTCACGTAGTGTGACCTTCATCGTAAGGCAGTAAGGACTCCTTTGCAGACTGTCGACGGCAAAGCCGCGTCGGCCGATGTAAATGACCATGCCTTGTTGTTATGGGACACAGAGGGAGGGGACAACAAGAAGGGGGGGAGGGGGGGTTACTGAGATCTGTGTGATCCATCAGGGAGTCTCTGAGCTAACGACCAGCAGGATCTCGTGCGAGAGGATGAAGGTGAAGAAGTAAGCGCAGAGGTCGGCGAACACGTCGCCCATCCTCCTGTAGGTGTCCATGGAGCGGTTGATGACCTCAGCGGGGATGCCGGACAGCAACAGGGCAGCGGTCAGCACAGTGGTCTGGGCCTTTTTCTCTACCTGAGGGAACAGGAGTAGAATGCAATCACACTATGAAGCATGGCTGCAAATAATGATCGTTTTCATTCATTTATCCAATTTATTTAGTTTTTTTTACGATAATCACCCAAATGCATAGTACATCAAATGTCAGACGAGTGTGATAAACGTGACCGAGATTAGACAACTGCTTTACGGGGAGTTACTGGAACTATTTCTTCGCTGGGCCAGTGACTTCATGGAGTCTCCACTGGACTTATTTGGGAACCTCACGGAAGTCATTGTCAGCCGCCTGGTGTATTTTTGAACATTAGACAGAGCCAGGAAAGCGGTTTCCCTCTGCTCTACGTCTTTATGCTAAGCTAAGCTAATTAGCGGCTTTCTATAGCTTCATATTTAAATTTGAGTCTCAATATGTAAATACAATATATAATAACAAACTCACCTTTGGAAAGTATTTGGACAACCCCATATAGGCCAGTTCGAGGGTCAGAAATGGAGCAAATATCGACTAGAATGAGAAGATTACAAAGAACGACATCATGTTTCTGGTGGTCGGATGCACTATCATTAAATATGACATCAGAAAGGTAAAAAAAGTAACATGTAAAATGTCATGACACGTACATTTTCACACCTGAAAGGTCTTATTTGCATGTAATGACTAAAAACGACTGTATCTGTACTGTTAGGTTTGGGTAAGAGCTCGGAGATAAAACAAAGACTGGAAGCGGTTAAAGCTGGGATAGGCAGTTTTCTTTTGCGTCATTGCGCAAAATGTCTCAGTATTTAGACTTCTGCACCTCCGCTTGCCGTCGTTTTCAGGCTTAAGAAATGTAGTCCGTGAAGGGAGACTTTGGCCAATCACAGCTCTTTGAGGAGAGAGGGCGTTCCTATTGGCGGTTCTACAAATGCAGATGCACGTGCACGTCCCTTCAGATGGTGAAAGTCTGATTCAATGGCGGAAAATCCTGCAGAAAAAGTGAACTCACGGCTACGATTAGCAGAAGGCTAAACTATTAGCAACCTGATGCATGATATTATCGCTAGCCAGAGCCTCTAATGGCAGAATGTCATTTCAAAAGGGCTTTACAGGCCCAAAGGTTTGCAAAGAAAACAGGACGGTGTTGCCACTCTATAACAACATCGGGAACACGATTGGGAAGATGTTTGATATGTATTCAAATTCTGACGGGGGAAAAAAGCCTACCCCAGCTTTAACATGTCAAAATGACCAATCTCACAGTTAACAGTGTCTAAGTTCTCAGACTCACCAGAAACTTGCAGACAAAAACCCTGACAAAAATAGCGAGGAGGATGCTGCCGACGAGCCGGAAGATTACGAAGGGATCAAACTCCTCTGAGTCAGACCCTCCGTCCTGGGCCGGCTTCTCATTGGCCAGCTGTCCCCGCAGTTTCATAGCATCGTCAAACCGAGACAGGTACTTCTGGAGGCCTTTACGCGGGGAGCCGCTGATGTCGTCTGATGCCCGCTCCCCTCGCAGTTTCTGTCGGATCCCTCCGATGTCATCTTCCAGAGAGCCCCCCAGTGGCTCACTGGAGTCTGGCAGAGGGGAGCCCCTCCTCTCTGGGGTGGCACTGTGGGAGCGGCTGCGTAGCCCCGAAGCCTCGGCCAGGAAGGGAGACGGCCTCTGGGAAGATGAGGATGATGACCATGGCTCTGTCCGGTCGAGATCGAGGTGGAAGCGGGGCTCTGTCGGACGCCGGAGAGCTGCAGCTGAGGATGTAAAACAACATCAGATTAAACTAGTGCAGAATCAAAAAGGGAAAATGACAAACACTATCTACTTCCAGTCTGACTATTTGCTGCTTTTCTCTGTTTCATGTCATTGTAAATATGGTCCTGATCATCTTCTACACAAATCTGAAGATATGTAGTTTTCCCTGGACATGAAGGGTACGAAAGTAACTAAAGCTGTCAGACAAATGTAACGCCCATTCGCTGAATAAAAATAAAAATACTCAAGTACAGGTACCTATAATTTGTGCTTTGGTACAATACTTGTGTTAAATGTATTTGGTTACTTTCCACCAGTGTTGACACTGAAATGTGGATCATGGTAAATAACTGTAGCATTAAAGAGCAGCAAGATGAAGCAGGTGATAGTCAAGTCTCCTCTAACAGCACTGGATCATTTATAACAGCCTACCTTTGTTTTCAGCCTCGCTTTTAGTGAAACCCACGATTCTGTTCATCCGGTCCTCTGAATTGAGAAGCAGCTTTCTCCTCCGGATCTCTGCCCTCCTCTGCGACGCCGACAGACAGCCTGCCTTCTCCCCCTCGCTTGCCTCTCCGGACTCCATGTTGAAATAAATTAGCGTCAACTACAAAGTGTATTCACTATAAAAAACTAAATAGCGATTCAACTGCGACACAAAACGCCCCAGGTTAGTGAATTAAACGGTAAACATGACGGAATGAGACCACCAAGCGTTGCCTGTTGTCTGTGGAGAGACATCGCACAATGATGACGTAGTAAGCGATGACTGTATAACGCCCTCAACGCTGACTTGCAGGAAATGAGCTCGTGGTTACTTCCCGTCAGTGGTAGATGTACTACAATCTTTATTAGAGGTGGGACAAAGGCAATGTTTTGCAAATTTAAAATCAAGGCTAAGTCCTAAACTTTGTGTCTCAAGTCCTAAATAGGGTATTATATGCACCTTCACCCACTATAATACCTTTTACCAGAGCTAAATGTAATTAATTTAAAGAAATAATCAAATGTAAAACGTACCTTGGTCTGATATTCCTGTGACACAGTTACCAGTGTTAGGTACAGGTACCTTTCCATACAGCTCACACAAAGTAAATGGCTATCATTCAAATCATATCTTTAATCAGGAAAATAAAGAGTTGATTCCCAGCCCACATTTTAATAACATAATTTATAAGTCCACACCTCTATAATTTACTCTGTACAAACACAGGCTATTTTTATTTTCATCAGTTTTTTTTATGAAAGACAATTTTGTGCATGAAGACGAAAACATATGTCTGTTCCTAAATACATTTTTGCTTATATAATACATAGATTACAAACTGTATGAAATCAGACCAAATCAAAAATCCTCAATTCACGCTTAGTCAAGAGAAAAATTGACTATTATTGGTCCATATTCTGTTTTGTAGTCTTTGCTTTAACTGAATAAACACTGCTCCCCAACCAAAACACAAAACTACATTTAAAAAGTCCCAAACATTTTATTTCTTTAGCATCATTTCACCTTAATGTTTATACTAAAATCATCAGCATTTCCTCACCTTGATATAATGCAATATACAAGTATCAATAAGCATGATTAAAAGATCACAATGGCTTTTGTTATGTCTGTGTTAAAGAATTTCCCATATCCTATTATATTAAAATATTTCATATATAGAGTCTGTATTTAAACAGAGGCTTAATAATAAAAAGTGACTTCCCATACAAGGCAATTATAGAATTTAATCAGATTGGGAGTCTCATAAATTATTAGATAATCAGAAACAAAAAAAGAAGAAATAAACAAACAGAACAGCGATGTCGTTAGGTGTTCTGAATGACCAGAAGGACAAAAGATGACGGAGAGTTTCTGAAGGAGATCAGACCAATGACCACGACTTTCCACTGCCGAGTCCACACATTCAAGGCGGCGATGACGGCGAGGTCGATCCGCCTTCAAACACTTTTAACATTCCTGCCTTCTACAACTGAGAATATGGATTTGTTCGACACACAGATATAATGACTGAGAAATAAAAAAGCAAACGTTGTCCTTCAGGTACGATATTAAAGAATATTGTTAGAGCTCAGGTGACGCGTGTACAAATACTCCTGGTAACACTCAATAACAGTCTTTGAGCACAAACATCCTAACCTTCCTCATAAACCTAGTCTTAAGCATACACACGTTTGCCTTGTTTTAGTAAAGATGACCGTGCTTTTTCAACAAAAACACTTCACACATCCGTTTGCCTGGACTGTATCTGAACGATACCTCAGTTAGACAGCATTGTTCTACGAGAATAAACACTGATTCATTCGATCATTGACATACATAATCACCATCATCTTGGATGTCTTGCTCTTTTTTCTCCCTCCAACACACTGTTTCAGCAGGGTAAAAAGTGCCAAATAAGCATCAGAATCGAATCTGTGTCTCTCTCCGTCCTTGCCGTGTCCGCAACATAGTTTGATTTGAGTGATGTTTCACGTCAGTTCAGCTTTTCCTCAGAGAGAGATGGTGGACCACAGCTGGAGATGGAGCAAGAGGCATCCTCGAGTCTGACTCCCACTGCTTTCACACATATACACACACACACACACTTCATATACACACATACGCACACACTGATGCGCGTCCTCACTTCAGTGTTCCCTCGCCTCCACAGTGCCACTGAAGATTATTTGGATATTTGCTGTTGGAGGTGGAGCAGGAACTCGTAGTACGACAGGGCCGACTCTGTTCGGTCCTCGATCATGTTCTGCATAAAAGTTGGTTTCAGCTGGCTCTCGTCCCTGAGAGAGAGTCAAAGGGTAAAGAGTGAAAGGAAACATGCGTTAGTTGTAGTTGTCATTTCAAAGTGCGGACAAAAGGGAATTGCAGAGTTTGTTTCTACAATGAAAATGTTTAAGATCTTTGGATTGCAGACTAAATATCCCATTAACCTTATGTTTTCCCCAAAGAACATCATTTCATTATAAATGACTTCTGAATTCTGATCCAGTTTAAAATTAAAACAACAACTCATGAGTAACATCAGTTTCCAGCAGAGTCAGATGAAACACCGACTGTAAACGGATCTATTCAGCTAAAATGTTCAAGATATTATCAGCCGACACGTATTTCAAGGGATCCCTCAGTGGAACAAAAAGGTGACCTTTAAATGAGATTACCTGCCAAAATTAAAGATCTACCAGCAGCTGGTTTTACTCTCCCCACTTCCTTGCTACTTGATTCTTTACTCTCTTATACAACATGTTGTCTGCTGCCCACCTGATGACATGCATGGAGGGGAAGAATGGCCTCTGATCCCTCAGCCAACCGATGAAAGCTCTGGTCCTCTGCGACTCGGCAGTGTCCAGCTCTGGAAGCAGATACTGTGAGAGAAGAGAGCGACAGTCAAGCTTTCATCATCAGGGAGGAAGATAAAATAAACTGTATGCAAGTTTAACAGACGTGACCATTTTTGGAAAATCCTAGTGCAACATGAGGCTTCATACCAGGTTATCAGGCACAGCAGCATAGGTGGGAACTCCTAGGACTTGTGTGAGGAAGTTGGGGTGGCAGTTCCGTCCGATCCACAGATACATAACCTTTCAGAAAAGATTATTATTAGTATATATGAAATACAATCACAAACTAGAACAGTCGGACGGTCCCATTCCCCGAGTTGAGTAGTTCTTGAGCTTGTGTTCATGAGTCGTAATGTGGATTGTGAGTTACAGGGTGCTTGACATATAAAGGTTGGACAGATGTTTTAATTAGACGCCTCTGGATCACTGTGCTACTTCATTATGTAAAATGTTAATTTTACACACTCTTCACACACTAAGCACTCAGTATCAATAAGGCTTCATCACAGAGCTTCCACTTTGCACCAACGTTTAATCGGCATACAGAGACACCAACAGTTACCCGAATAACCCGAAATAGGGCAACTTTTTCTGAACAAGAAATCTCTCTTTCTTAGTATGCTTTCATTACCTCTCTATCCAAATACTATAACCCACAGCTGTAGAGAGAAGCTATATATCCGTAGCATCTTAGGGGTTGACAAAAGTAATTAGAGAAAATGTAGACATGGAGTGACATCCCGAGTTGGATTTTTCCCTCGGGGTTCCGCCAGGTTTGAGATCATCAGCTTCTGTCAGCTTATTATGAGTGCTTATTTTAAAACCACCGTCAAAAGCTTCTTACCGTTCCAGCATCCATGAGGAAAGCTGCCTCCCTGCTGAGCTTCTCCACAGACAGCTGCAGCACTCTGGGCTGAGGGATGGTCCGCTCATTGATGTTCAAAGCTCCCTGAGGATGCAGGAAGCAGAAGATAAGAGAAGATTACTCAGTAACAAGGAGACACTTGAAATAAGATTGAAAATTATTGGGGTGACTGTTCAATTTGTTTTTTTTAAAAAGGACCATTATTTAATCCTCAACAGCTAAAACATGACTCTTGGGAAACTGATTTCAAGGAAACTATATGCAGGGTTACTACTTTGTTTTTTGCCTCTGCGTGCACAGAAATGTCCTCACCTCATCGGTCAGATCGTCGACACGGTACAGAGCAGGGTGGATCATCAGCATGGAATAGACCAGTGGCTGGTACTTCAGCTGACCCATGGCAAACACTCGGTCATCCAGCCTGGTGCTGGTGCCCGTCCTGAAGGCTTTCTGCAGGGTGCACACACAAACACATACAACTGGATGAATAAAGGCTCGATGGAGAGGCTTAAAAACACAAGATCCTGGGAGTAAAAGCAGTTTTATTTGAGCGTTCAATTAAGTAGTAAATGAACCAACAAGGCAAACATAATAGAGAAGATTTCCTAACAGATTCAAATGTATTTTAAGTAGTTATAAGAGTAGCATTACATCGACAGTGCAGTTGATGTGTAATGACTGGATTTTGGGAAAACGCTGACCTGTTTGAGAAGGGCTAAGATGTAGAGGGGGAAGAGTCTGAGGCAGGCTGGGGCAAGCATGCCGGGCTGCTGGATGGTCAACACAGACTGCCGGTACGATGTCAGGGAGTCAATGGCAGCGTTGGTCATCGCATCTCTGGCGTCACTCAGGCTGGCCGTCGCCGAGCGGTCGACAGCTGGAGAGACAGAGAGGGGGGACACATTCGCAAGTCACAATGTGTAGGATTTTAAGATCCCCAGTGGGAGTAACAAGATAATAATTTAAGGGATGCTATAATCACATAACATTTCTCATAGTAGCTCTTTTATTTTTATGCAACATTTTAGAACAGCGGGGGGCTAACAGTCGAAGCACGGCACAAACAGTGCTCGTGCCATATTATAAGGAGAGCAAAGAATATCGGCGTCTGTTCTGTAAGTGACTGCGAGATGAACCAGGATGGATCTGACTGCTCAGTGTGTGATGGTTGCTAGGTAACCACTGGTGTCGCCACTCATCACCATCTGTCAGATGATTTAATATTGAGCCAATCTATTTACGGCAACGTTGAATAATAATTTGCTTGAGTGATGTTTTATACAAATCCAAGTGCACACACACACACACACACACACACACACACACACACACACACACACACACACACACACACACACACACACACACACACACACACACACACACACACACACACACACACACACACACACAGTTTCTCAATTTGTTTTCATAATAAGTCCGCTGAAGGGCAAACGTTTCTCATGTGCACATATGAACCTGTGAACTTAAAGTGTGATGTAGAAACTTGAAACCTCCCGCACATGCACCGAGAACGGACTTTTCAGTGAAGTAGAAGAAATGTTTTGTCGAGTGGTTAAACCTTTGAGATGAACAATATTTGCATATACATAGATTCTAGACTTTTGAATAAGGGAGAAGGGTTATCTGCATTTTCTATTTGTTAAAGAATTTCTAACAAATAATAATTTCAGGCACAGTATCTTTAGGAGTCTTAAAACAAGTCTGGAGGGGAGCTAAAAAGGTGTTCATAGTTAGTACATAGTACCTACCCATGCAAGCCAGCAGTCCACTCATGGCTTGAACATCGGCCCCGGCAAAGACGTCCGACAGAGAATTGACCACAGGGAGACACAAGGTGTGGACACGGATCCTCCTCTCTCCTGTACGAGAAAACACATGTCATTTAAACAAAACAGACAGATTCATTATTTAAATGTTTCCCAATGGCTTTTGAAAACACAAAACAACCTTGGTGTGTGTGTGTGTGTGTGTGTGTGTACCTTTGCTGGATGTGTAAAGCAGCGCTGCCTGGAAAGAGACGACTTGCATGTCGTCCAGGTTTTCCTCGATGGACATCTGAACCGCGAAGCCAGCGTCTGGGTTGACGTTGGGAAGAGACAGCAGATCTGTGGAGCGCACAAAGAAGTTTCCGTGGAACGTGTGGATGGACAGACCTGCAGAGAGAGAGAGAGAGACAAAATCAGTCAAGTTGGAGTGACGGCGCCAAACTATAACCCTCAACAACAACAAAGAATGTATTTGCACACATTATGTTTTCTTCTGGACTGACTGCAACAAGTTAAATAGTAATCTGTGTTCAAATCTCAACTAAATTCAACATTAAACACTAATCAGGTGAATCACAGCAGCCAGCGCTATTATCTGCATGAAAGACAACACATCCTAATGTTTCAAGATTTAAAAAAAGGAGAGAGATAAGTGGTTCCCCTTCCCCACTGCATTTACTAATCCGAAATGAATGAAAGCTAAAAATGCATTAAAATAATAATGTATTCTCAAAGTTACATCTGGGAATGCATATTCCTGTCAATGCTCGACCGAGCGACAGCTGTACCTTTGGTGCAGCGTATCCTCATGACGGCCTCGAAGCCGATCTTCCTGCTGAAGTATCTCTTCAGATCCTTCTGGAAGCACTCCACCTGAGCGGGGTTGTGCTGGTGGTGGTAGGAGGGGTAGTAGTAAACGCTCCCTGCCGAGTATCTGGATATGCAGCCTGGGAGAAAGAAGGGACACAAGAGAAAAGATGTCGACGTCTGATTTTTGACATGATTTTGAACACTTGCCTTCTGTGTTTGAAATATTGTATTATGAAACACTTGTTTTTGCCATAACTGATGATATATACAGTAAATGTGTGTTTCTCACCTATTCTACCGACTGATTATCTGTACGTTTGACCTTAAACCTTTTGGATTTATTTGGAAAATAAGGCCTGTGGTTGCTATAAGCCTAGTATAATAAACACAAATCATAATATCGTCCCATCAACTTTAAATGTAAAATTGGAATCCAGAAACTAAATTGCAAATTTGACTCTCCTGAAAAAAACCTGAATTAGCAAAATTAGGTCAAAGTATTCTGTGTTGAGCACTAGATAACATAAAAAAGGATCAATAAACTCTTCTATCCACACGTTTAGTCCGAGACTTACCGAGCGATGCCAGGTCGCAGTACTGAGAGCTGAGCAGGAACAGGTCGACAGACACCTGCTGGCCAGAGCAGTCCAGAGCCAGCTTCTTGTAGAAGTCCGTCGCTGGGGATAAATGCTGGATATCCTGAAGGAAAACACACCAGGTGGAACCATGAGCTCAAAATAGCAACTGCCAAAGATTTGTCAAAAATAGAAAAGAACTGCAATTGGCAAGAAAGAGTGAAACAAGCAGACAAAAAATAATAATAGCATACATTTTTGTGCCATAACTGATTTGTAATACTCTGTTTTTGTTTAGCAGAATGCTCTAGGGAAGTCGGGGAATAACAAAGCATCTATTTCTTTATTGTAGACATTTGAAGATCTATTTTATGAAAATATCTACTGTGACATTTGGTGTTTTTAAGTAACATGACGCTGCAGCAGGATAAACGGCTCTTTAATCCGCCTGATGTCCAACACACTCATTCACGTCTCTGTTACCTTGGCAGACGCCCGTAGGTTGGGGTCTTCTCTCGATTGGAGTGCACCCACACCGAGGTTAGGCAGCTGGGTCTGAAAGATAGTCATGCGCCCTCCGGTGGGCGAGAGCAGCTTGAAGGCTGCTTGTAGAGCTGAACCCAGGGCAGACTGGGTCTCCATGGTTTTTTGAAATAAATTTGGCAGGCTCTTCAGCAGATCCTGCACAAGCTGAAAAACAAATACAAAAAAAGGGAGTGAGTCTTATTTTTGAGACACATTATGAATCCCTGAGAGAAATCTGCAGGTCAGGACCCAGAGTCGGGGTGATGCAAGTGTTCACTCTACACAGTGTAAACAAATACAAAGCACACAAATAAAACTAAGCTTAATATTCATATACATGACAGAAATAGGAGGTGTGAGACTGTAATTCACATAATATTCATTACATAGATGTAATCAAGGTACATTTTCTTACCTCTTTGCATTCATTGAGGTTTACTAGAAGGCTGTCTGGTGTTGGTAAAAAGATATCTGTGGAGAACAAAAGTAACTATATAAGCAAATGTAATCGTCACATAAACTCTGATACCATAATAATAGTGATTAGACTCATTTTGTGCAGCTACCATGAACAGATAATAACTACAATAAGCGCCTCCTGGTTGTATAACTGTTTATCCTATTAGACGTTTGGGTCAAACTGTCATAATAAGCATTCAATTCTCAAACAAAAACCACGCGTTGTGAAGTCACAGTGACCTTTGACCTCCAAATCTAAATAAATTCACCCTCGAGTCCAAGTGGACGTGTGTGCCAAAGTTTAAGAAATTTCATTAAGACATTCCTGAGATATCACGTTCAGGGGATGGGACAGACGTAGGACAAACCAAAAACAGAATGTTTCTGACCACGACTGTCGCAGGCAAAACAACAGAGTCTTGATGATTTGTTTTCAAATAGTTCTAACATTTATACATTTGGATCCAGCTAAATGTTTTGAGAGATTTTGCAGAAGTTGCCACCAAAAGCAGAAGGCCACAGTCTACCCAAGAAAACATCAGTTAGTGGTCTCATGATATACCGACATATTATACGTGTGTTAGTTCTACATTTCTGCAGTAATGAGCGCGTGTGGCCTTTAGGGTCAGCTGTGTCTCACCTTCGATGTCAGACACGATGAGCATCTGAGGCTGAGAAAGTCCCTCCTGGAGGTTGTAGAAGTGGATGGTGCTGTCAAAGGTGATGAAACCTACCTTTGTCCGAGAGTCCCCAGGAAGCCTGGGAAACAGACACACACACACATACGTTTAAATAAAGCTAACATTCAGGTGAATGAAGGATTATCTAATTCCATCTGTATTTACAAAGCCTTGCAGTATTAAGTTACGCTCCTTCTGCGGAGTAATATTACTTTAAATTATAGCAAACAATGTGTTTAACAACATTTTGCCTCTATTTTCCCACATTCTTGTAAAAAGCAAGTGTATTTATTAACAATGAAAAACTTCATAGACAACCTTAAACTGGGAGTTTAGAAAAGTATTTAAGTTTATCTATACATCAAATGTCAAACAATTACACTGAATGTGTGCATCAGCCCTCAGTTTAAAAGCACAACAGGAAATAGAAAATAAGAAAGGCCCTGCTGCCTTCCCAACATGACTAATAAGTGTGTACATACACGTTGATGTTGTCCAGCAGTGACTGGCAGAACACATTCAGGTAGCCCGTCTCCACTGCATTGTGGGATACGTCGAGGACAAAGAGGTAAACAGCAGGCTGTGGTGGTCTCAGCTGGGTAAATCAAAGCAAACACATGTAAAGTAACTCAAGGTCAATAAAAATACATCATCACAATCACAAACACACGAAGAATTCTGTACAATTTGTAAACATTACATCCACGTTATCCAACAAGTGATCGACTAACTTAGTTTGTGCCTTGGCACCAACACTTGTATGGAAATTAGCTATTAATTTACAATAAACTGAAGACGAAGATAACTGTTCAGAATCCTAAACAGGACCGACGTCACTAAAGCTGCTGAAACCTACCATGTATTCTGAAGGAGCAATGAACTCTATGGTGGCGTTCTGAACCTCGGGTCTTTTGTGTGGCTCTCCGTACGATCTGCTGACTGGGTTGTACATAAACTCCTCTGGAACTACACACATAGACAAACACAACATTTAGTGAGGTTAAATAGTGTACTTTGTAGTTTGTGTGTAATTCAACTCTCAACCATGAGCGTGAAGTAAAAGATAAGGGGTAAGTCGGTTGTTCTTAAATTGATCTTTCTTTGATCCCAAGCCGCTGCGGATAATGTGACCAAGTGTCATTGAGCAAGATACTGAACCACAAATTGCTTCCAGTGGCATAGCCAACGATGTGCGAGTGTGTGTGTGTGTTTATTGCTCTTGATGCACAAAAGGAAACTTTTAAGGCAGCCTCTGCCACCCGTGTCTGAATGTGTGTGTGACTGGGTGACACACAAAGGCTGAATATAACTGAAGTCCATTACAATAGTCATAAAGGTGAAAATATCTATTGGGGTTGTACATGTATGCAAAATGCATCCGCAAAAAAAACTGATGTCACTATCATTTATAATGATTTAGTAGCTTCATAATAGAACATTTCACAACGGCATTTCCTCCATTGTACTGTACATTTTGTAGCTAAGCTGTATTATGTTCGACCTTTCCCCATCGCCTCGAGTGTTTTCACTGACAGATGATCTTACATCACTTCTCCCCCTTTCTTACCATCATTGACCCGATGGCACAGGTTGCACTTCCACCTCCTCTGATCCAGGAAAGAGACGAAGGGATTGATGTAGGTTCTGCAGGACCGACACCTGACGATGGTGCTGGATGTCACAACAGGAAGCTGCTGCAAGGAAAACCCCACAACAAAAGCCAACTGTGTGAGAAGTGCCTCCGGGGAAACAGATTGTCTTGCAACTGGTTTTTCAATAAAAGACGTTCTTGTTGCTGTCCAAGTCCTCAATTAACAAAGGAACTCGCATGAATTCATTCCGACACATTCAGCCTGGAGGCGCGTTCAGTCAAATCCTATTTCTTAGAAATGCGTTACGAAGATTCTGATGTCGTCATCTTATCAAAATCCAAGGAATATAACTTAAGATGACGCTGTCGACGATTTATTACACTCATTCGACAAAAAGACATACTAATTTCTCCTCGCACCACCTTCCTTCACATTAATGCAATAAAACAAATACATATTTACATGTACTGTCTGGTACTTAAATGGTGAAGCCGCCGTGATCACCTCCACATCACAAATGGCTCTCGAGTGCATTGTGCTAAGGTATCACTGCATGACTTTACTACCAACTTCTCTATACGATCATAAAGTCTTCTCAAGTCTTTTCTCCTTTTCATGCTAACTCCAGTAAGGAGCCTGGTTAAGCACAGACATTGCCAGAAAATGTGGTTTACCCAGGGAGGACTGTAGTTGTGTTTACTATGTTCCTCTTAATCCGTAACTTCAATTCAATAAAACAGTTTTCATATATGACATTTGAGAGATAAGGTTATGACAGAGAAATTACAACACTATTTAAGTTCATGTAAATGCACTGACTGATGTGTGTGCACATTAAATATCGAACTGTTACCGAGAGATCTTTGAAGGGGTGGAGCAGCAGGCCCAGCGGCATCTTGGCTTTATTGAGCAGCGACTGAGTCTGAGGGATGCTGGTCAGCGTACTACGAAAAACCCTAAAAAGGCGCAAAAACACAGACGTTACTTGAACTGCATGAAGAGATCATGTTGCCCCCGGTACTTCACATGCTTTAAAAATGTGGTTTTTATTATTTAGCAAAGAAACTTGCAGGGCAACAGACAAATTATGCTGACAACCAGCTAACGGCTAACATTTCTTTCTAATCTATAATGCAAAGAGTCACACTTAGGTCTGAAAATGTTAAAAGTCTATACAATTAACATCACAGTAATATCAGTTTAATTATAAGTTAATTTTAAGTATAATAACAATAAAATGAAAGAGAATAAGTATGGACACAAGCTATCAGGAGTCCACCAGGGCTTACTCTGGGTTGCAGTTGATTTTCTGCAGGTCCTGTGGGAGGCAGGGTGTCGGGGCGGGGATCGGAGTTGGTGGCAGCAGGTTCCTCTCCTGCAGCAGGTTGACCACTCTCAGGGCCTCTGGGGTGCTGGACTGGAGGCTCATGGCTGCCAGGGACGGGCTCAGTTGGGCTGGCCCTGGACCACCAGGTGGCTGAAAGAAGGGAAAACAACAAGCTGTTCAGTTGAACTATTTACCAAAGACTTATGACAAATCATTGACCACCGATGGCCACCCATGCTCGGATTGACTGTTGTAGATATCTGCTGATATTCACTACCTCAAAATTGGAGCCCTTTAAAAACCAAAACATCACAAAGATTTTAATTTCCTCCAGTATTTTAATCATGTCATGGTGCAGCCAGAGCACAACCAAAATTAGATTGGATATTTACAAATGATTTACAGTTATGGATGACTGACCACCATCTGTCAGACCAGTAAACCAAAATAAGTCTTTTTTAGCTGTTATAAAGCTTGTCCTTTTGTCAGCTTTACTTCTACAAATGCTCAGAAGTTATATCTCAATGCTTAAAAGAATAATTTTAGTTTAGCAAGCTTCAGTATATCAAGCTAATGGATGTATTTGTGTCCAGATAGGAGAATTTAGGGGAGCGTCCCGGGCTTACGACTCAGAAAACACTGATTACAGTGTCAGCCGGGGACAGAGCCCCGGGGGAGAAGAGGCCAAGTGACAGCTGGGGGCAGAGGCAGATAATCGCTCAGAAATGTCCCAAAAACAGCAGAACGTAAAGAAAAGAGAAAATACAAGCAGAGCGCAGCATCACTGCAGACACAGACACAGACACAGACACAGACACAGACACAGACACAGACACAGACACAGACAGACACATCTAGTTATTTAAAAGTGATTATTTTGTGATGTGTTTTTTTAGGAAAGTCCTTCTCCTTGTGCCTTTAATGTTTCCATATAGTTTGGATGGACATGAGGGTTTGCCTGTGTACTAGGTGAAACACAATGACAGAGCACATAGTTTCATACCATTAAGAACGAGCCGACAAACGGTACATGTGAAATGCTCCGACTCACCTGCTGGTATGGATGAGGTGATTGAGTGTAAGGCTGCGTGGCGGCCTGCATTGCAGGGTGCATGGGAGAGGTGGCATTGTGAGGAGCCGGGGTGTTCTGGTACCCAGGGGGGAGGGAGGGGTAGTGGCCCAAGTGCCGACCAGGTGGTCCGTGCTGGGGCATACCAGCTGTGGAAGAAAAGGGAACAGAAGTTGGGTCAGAGTCTAAATTATATTTCATCTTACATTATAGAATATGTTTGTCTTGCTGATAACAAATCCCATGAAGACCAAACCTAATAATGCATTAGTCCATTTCAACACTTTCCATCTGTGGCACTGTGACCCAACCTGCTACTGAATACGTAATTCTTTAAAAACCAAGTAACAGATATATATTTTCACAAAAAGACTCCGTAATTTCCTTAAACAGCTGGGCACTGTGGTTTTTTTTTTTGATACAGTTAATAAAACAGAAGTAAATAGCGCATATGGTGGAGACTATTTTCAGCTGCCTGATTATCACACATTTGGTGGCTGATGAGTATTTACAGCAGCGAAACGCTGCATCTGGAATTGATTAATAAATAAACAACAGTAGCTGTGTTTCATGGTAATGAAGGAACATGTCACCCAGAGTAACAGTGTGGCTCATTAATGGCTTTTTAGTACTTCATGGACAACAATGGAGCTCTATGGAATAAACCAGCTTTGGTTACACAAACCAAAGTTGTTATTGGGATCAGTTCATTGTTGGTTTTGGTCTTTCGTGGGATTTGTTGATGACATGAAAAAGTAGAGAATATGCCAAATCTTATCATTTAACCTTAAGAAAGTTAGAGACTTGAAATTGGTTACAGCACACCAGAAGAACTGACAGTCAACGATGGGCGTTGTGGGAGCTTTACTCCTGTGACAGTGTATTTAGCAATTATTACAGTAAAGAAATAAAATAAAATAAAGTGTTAACAGTAGTGAAGAACATATTTGCTATAAAAAAAGGTTGTGAAATAAAATGCAAGGAAAAGAAACACTTGAACTTGAACGAGGACCAGTTTGCCCTTTTACTACAAGTGTGGAGCAGCTATGAAACCCAGCTTAGTGAACAGACTGTGAAAATAATCTAATATGTGGCAGAATATGGCCTTACCCATTTTGTTGTCAACATGATTATAGTGGTTTGGTGCTTGTGGGCCATTTCCAGCCACAGTTCCTGTTTCAAAACAAACACAGATGTGATGTGAATAATGTTAGTGACACTTTTTGCCATTTCTATCCAAGAGCGCTAACCACAGGCGATGGATATGGAGGGATCGGATCTACAGTAAAAGATGTAGAATAGACACAAAAGAGTAATGAAGCAAACAACAATACTAATGATGGCGCTGATGATGGGAATTGATGTACGGCGCATTAAAAGAAATATTTGGTGTTTCTAAGAGGTTTATTCAGAGGTCATATGGGATATATGGTAGGAATGGATGACAGAGAGGCAAACAAACAACAAACAACAAACAGGAAATAGGTTACCAGGGATGCACCGATACAAAAAAAGAATCTGGGCTAAAGCAGCACTAATGCCTAACTCGTCACATGAGCACGAGTTAGAGAGATCAAAGCAAAGTATCTCCTCTAATATGTCTTAACTTATGTTCTGCTTTGTTCTCTAAAGAATATCGGATTGTAGCTCTATCAGCTGATTCCGCAGAGATTCTTTTTGGTATCAATTTAAGGGATGAAAAAAAGGAATTAGTGCATCCCTAGGTACAATGAACAACAGCACAGAGTGGACAGGATGAGCATCATAGCACTGACTAACAGCTACGGACACATTTAGCCACACCTGGACACTCAATATCGCCCTCCTTGCAGTCGGGCTCAGTGGGGGGCAGAGTGCTGTTAACGTCACCCCCACACTGAGCTGGCATGTAGGGGAGGGAGGGAAACAACGGAAGGGGATCAGATTCAGAACAAAAAACGACTTGCTTATAAAAGGACATACAGTTACAGACTCGTCACTGACAGCGCTCTGATTGTACAATCGGCACAGACGCACAAAATGTTAGTACTTCAAACATGTCATTCACGTGGCAATAGACACGCTTTTTGCTATAACTTATCATTATGAAGTAAATGTTGTCTTGGGGGGGTTAAAGTGTTGTCTTATGAAATTTCCTTTGTTTGTACAGTCCAAACAAACCACTCAAAAATAAATCAGACGATGTGCAATATAAAGAAATGTGGACGTGACAATCATTAGTGTGTGTAGGTTGTCATACTTGAGGATGAGAAGCACAAAAATGTAATGTCCCAAGATTCTAAAATAAAATAAATCTTACCATCTGCCATGGGGGGTGGAGGTCTGGCATTGGCCATTGGGAGTCCAGTAGGAGGAGGTGTGGGTTTCATGGTTGGTGGTGGGCCTGTAGGTGGGGGGACATAGGGAGCTCTGCTTGGTTGGTATGTTTGGGGACCCATGGGAGTCATTGGTGGAGGTGCCGTGCCTGGTGAAAAATACAAACAGCGATTCTCCTTAGGGCTGCTACTCATGATTATTTTCATTATGGATTTAGATTAATCTTTTGATTTTTCTTTCCGATTAAATCGAGTTGTCGTTTTGGAATATAAAACGTGAAAAAGGCTCAACAAACTGTCCCAGAGGGAAACAAATCCTCAAATTTCAAAAGCTCTAACAATTTAATTGAGGTCATTTAGAATATAGAGTTATGACTATGTCAACAACATTACTGTCTCATGTAAAACAAGAGCAAAGGTATTGCCACATATCATGTAGAAGAGATATCACCGCCTGATGTGTAACATTATAAGGTCTGACTAGAGGCGACAACAGCTGGTGGCACTACTTACCCACAGCCAGCTAATGTCAGAACAGTGACAGCAACAGAGATATATTCATCGCTGCTCGCAAACCAGCCAATTCAGATACGTCTGGACTCAAATAAACTAATTAACTGATCGATTAATAAATGCGGCGAGTAGGTTCACTTTTGTGCGTAAGATGTATGCACGATTCTTTAATAAATTATACTTACACTGTTCACTAATGGCATGTTGTATTATATGGCTGCAACTAACAAATATTTTCAGTATTGATTAATCTACCGATTTTTAGATTAATTGTTTGGCCTATAAAATATCAGAAAATAGTGAAAACTCCAAGGTGGCGCCTTTAAATGTTTTGTCCGTCCAAATACGTTCAGCTTATTCTGGAGGAAAAAACTGGAAATCTCTATATTTGAGGCCATTAATCGATTATCAGAATAGTAGACGATCATTTGTCTGTCACTAATCTAATAGTCAACCAGCCTAATAGTTGCAGCTCTAGCGTATTTCCATGTACAATTAGTGAGGTTGATTATTCTTACAGCAGAGACAGACGATGGTATGACGCAATTATAACAAGAAATGAGTATCTATCTATAGGGAATCTATCATTTTCGGGACACAAGGCTGTAAATTAATTAGATTAGAGATACGACTGAGATGAACCTGTATGATAATGACAGAAATGATAGTCCTCTTGACCTCACATTCTACTTCTTTGCATTTCATAACCACACTGTGATATTATACAATCATCTGAATGATATTACTGACAAAATACTTTGTGAATGTTGATAGTGGAGATAAAAACTTTCAGAAGCTCAATTGAGCCAAAACTCTTCAAAAGATTATTGTGGTTGGGGGTGAAATTTGTGACATTTTGAAATTGCTTGTGACATGGTATAACGTTTTTAAAGCAAGAAAGCAGTCAACCGAGTACACATCTCCGCAAAGACCTAATCATTTCTACAGTTAGCTGCTGATTTCAGTGTCCCCATTGTACTGGGAAGATATGGCTCGGTGTGCTGATGGGGTAAAGGTTACTAAAAAAAATCAAGCAGACTCTTCATGTTGGTGGTGTAACTGTGAACAGCAATTATAAAGCCAATCTGACCAGAACATTGAGAGATGTGCTGGAAACTGACATACTGAGGTGATCATGTGACCTCTGCTTTTATGCAGAAGTACTGCACTAAAGATAGCTTTTTTGTTTGTTTTTGTACACAGAGCTAAATACTTATCAATGGAGACAACCCTTAAACTCTCACAGAAAGAAATTAAACTACTACCTGCATCTATCAAAATGCTGTTATAAATTCCCAGAAGACACTGGTGTGTTCATTCTGCTAATATCAGTAGAAAGCAACACTTTTAGCAATACAACTTGTACCAGAAACTGAAACAGAAATGTGGATTTGTCCTTACAGCCACGTCATGCAGCTACATAAGAATCACATGCAATTCTGATTTGAACTTTGTACAAATTCAGACTAAATGAGTCTCTGTGCCTGTGAGAGAGCCAGAGGCAGTTAGCATGTACAAAGTAGGAAGAGAGGGCAAAGTCCAGCTCCAACACATCAGCATTCTTGATATGAATATCTGCGGCACGTTAGTGAAAGAAGACAATTACAAGGAAAAGAGACAAGACAATAAAAGAGCTTTTGAAAGGTTGTTAGAAAGTAATAGATAACTTTTTAAAAACACAGCGTAAAACACACAGTGGTTAAATAATAATAGGGACCGTGGAATTAATTGGCTAAAGTTCACTGCTCTGATTTATTGAAACTTAAAAAAGGATGAGTCATCTTTTTATTGATCTGACCTAAGGAGTGCCTGCATCATTACAGGGCTTTACCATTGGCACTTTTGGCTACAGCGAGTCAAACCATGTCGCACTGATTTGCATTTGCATTACCAGTTTAAACACCTCCAAGTGCATTGACGGTTCTGTGGTTTGAAGTTTAGTTTCTCTCCTGCGGGTAGTAGACCTGTTGTAATAGAGATGCAAATTCCTGCTTTGCTGGGATAAAGTGCCGAGCCAAATCGAGTCAAGCCAAGCCAGCACTTGTGTATGGAAAAGGGGCTTTAGGGTCTCATTTGCTCTCCTCTTCTCTGTGAAGTTATCTTATCCTTAATTAATTTATTTTTAATTGTGTTGTGCATATGGATGGTACAGTTTAGACTTCAGTGGAGCCTTTGTGTTCCTACCTGGCTGGATATATCCATGCAGAGATGTGGGGGGCATCCCTGGGCCTGGAGGCTGGGAGACACTATGGGACACATGGGCTGCTGGTGTAGAGCTGTAAGCTGCCGATGACGGTGGTGCTGTCGAGCTTGCAGCTGGGTTCACATGATTAGCCACTAGGCCCCGCGGAGGTGTGCTCATGGAAGAGGCTGGCCCCATTGGTGGAGGAGCTGTGTTGTATTGCCATGCTGGAGGTATGGGCTGAGGCTGCTGGGGGTTTGGGTAATGGCTACTGGAAGATGGAGCATGAGGGGGAGGTGTGGCCTGTGCATGGGGCAGCCTAGGACCAGGGCTGGGGCTGGCAGACTGAGGAGGGGTATGGGAATGAGGACCTCCCAATTGAGGCCTGGTCAACAGCGACTGGCCTGGAGGAGCTGGGTAGGAAGTGAGTGGTGGGCCAGGCTGGTAAGAGTTGACTGGGGGAACAGGTTGGTACGGCCCAGAGGGGTACAGTCCAGGGCCGGGGGGTACAGGAGCTTTGGCCTGCATTGGATTGTAGGTTGGTTGGTGAGTCATGCCATAGCTGACCCCTGGCAGCTGCTGCATGGCAACTGGATTCTGTGACGGACCTGGAGAAAACAGGAAGACAGGTATGTTAGAAAATTTAGATCAACAACAACAGGCCTTTGTTTATTTAGTTAATTAACTATTACATATTTCTTGTACCCAAGACAACACAGATCCAGCCAACAAAATGACACTAAAGCCCTTTCCGACATACACTTCACTCCTTAAATGTTATGGCAACTTTACATGACTCTTATTACTTTCAAATTGTTTATCAGCAGTGCTGCCTCTGTCATGAAGATATGGGCTGGTGTGACTCCCTCTTGTGTGGCTGATGCAAAAATCTGATCAAGGATTGCAGCTCTCTAGGTTATGGTCTTGTCAAGCTTGACCAGAACCCTTGTGGCCCTTATGGAACACTTCTATGGTAGCCTTTAAAGCTCAAAAACCAAGCAACATTAGCTTTCTCGACAGACAAAGCCAGCAATATTACAGATTCTATGTCTGAAAACGGCTTCTTTTTGTGATTCAAGTGTCTTGACTGAAAGCAAGTCCTTGGGTTTAAAGCAAAGATCAAAAAGGTGAATGAAAAACAGATGGCACGGTACTGGTAGTGACAACACCAAGTGTAAAACCACTCAGATCCACCAAATGACCAATGAACTGACAGCTTGGGGCCTAATCTCTTTACCTGGATTTAAGTCACCACGCCCTTAGTGTAGTAAACCACTACAGACGCTTCTGCACAATTAGGAATGCTTTGATTGTATATTGTGCAGATACCAGCCTAAAATGTGCCGTTTGTTTCTCAACTTCTTGGATGTCAAATATCTATCAAAAATATCTAAACAGGATTTACTTATTTTTTCTCAAATAGCAGATGAAAGATCTCAAAAACTTGGCAGTAGGAACAAAAACAAAAGACATGTCAGTGTGACACCTGCAATCAATAAATGTATTAAGCATACCTAAATATATACAGGCAACAGTGCACAAATAGCAGCACAGGTGTATCGCTGTTTGCACTTTAATTTACATTACATTACGTAAACAGATTCACTCCTATCCTCTTAGTCCTGTACTACATGACTGAAAGCAGAGATAAGTGAGAAGGGATTAGAAAACTAGTTCCCTCAATGAGCAAAAACAGATGAAGGCACATAATCCACCTGAAACGGACATTTTAAGAACTCAGTTACATCAGTTAGAGCTCTTGTCCAATCAGAAAAGGTCTGATATGAAATCAAAACTCAGCCAATTTAAGTTTGACCTATTAAAAAGGTCAAACATAAAAGGAAGTTCCTTTTTTGGCCTCATTAACATCAAGTGGGTGTATGATAAGAATATGCAAGAACATATGAAGCAGTCAAGGGAAATCATCCTCAACTGTGAGCTGTATACATGAATCTTATTTACTTATACTATGTTATTACTATATGCACAGCAGTTGTGGGAAATACATGCAACATGTGGAAACATATTGGTGTGACAATATATAAATGATATAACTAAATCACTCTTTCATGATCTATTTCAAAGGACAGATATCCTGTGATAATAATTAATTTACAAGCATTGTTATGAAAACCCTTTTCCATCCAGATTTAGTGACATGTTTTGATGGTTTGTTTCTATTGACACCAGCTAATTATTTTCAAATTGATCAGAGCTCTAAGAACAGAGCTGGATAAACATCTTTTATTGACTCATCTGATTCAATGGAGATGCAATAAACAATAAGAAGTTAAGACACATCTACAGTTTAAGAAAACCACCCAAACTGCAATTGCTTCGTCTGCACAGCTCCTTCACATGCATCAATAAGAATCGCTTCTAAAAGGCAGCACACAATCAGATGTCAGATGTCACTGAGTGTTTTTAGATTGTTTAGCCTAAGCATTCATGGAAACCCGGTAGAAATGTGTGAGTAATCTCAAACTGAAGTAGGTAATTGGATTAGCCTACTGGAGAAAGCTCTGCATCAACATATCTGGAGCATCCCCAATTTGCCACATGTACACTAAAACGTAGAAAGCAAAAAATGCCCAAGCTTATGTAGCCTGCGAAAAATCAGTACTGCACACCAGTGAGGGAACTAATGAACATGCAGATGTTACATTACATTCATTGGCAATGTAACTGTACAGTAAATGCTCTACGGAGAGAGATGGGGGAAAATACCAGCAAAAGATCGTTGGATGTTTTATTATGACAGGAAAAGTTCTGGCTAATTTAGCAGCTTGACAGGAGAAGAATAAGTGCCCATGTTCACGGTGTGATCATAGCATCGCCGTTGTGTTTACTAGGAGAAGATGGGGCAACCCAACACCCGTCCTAAAAGTTATGATGCCCGTTGACACACCGGTTTGTCAGTCTTCCAACTCCACATACCAAAGGTAGCACTGGATGAATTGTATTAGCATGGCAGTTAAAGTTAGCATACCTTACCGATAGCAACTATATTTACCATCTTAAATCATTAAGGTAACACAGATCAAGATTAACCTGACAGCTCGCTCATTCTTGGCTACCTTTAGTTACAGCGTTGCTACGCAAGCCAGTAAGCTAATAGTTAGCAAATAGCCAGAGGCAAGATCCAAGAACTGTTGCTAGTATTAGCGTATTACTTCAGCGTTTAGCAAGTTAGCTACTGTTAGCTACTTTGCCTTGACATGACTTTACTTACATATGAATGTTACTCACCATTTGCGTATGCCTGTCCTGTCCCGGTCCCATTCTGAGAGTTAAACCCCGCAGTTGACATCTTGAAATAGACACCAGGACTTAATTTAGAGGTGCTTGGTTGGCGAATAGCTAGCTGCGTCTTTAGCAAGCTAACTAGCAGGGGGTAACGTTCAAACCTGTGGCTCTGACGATGTGACGTTTAGTCAAAGCAGCGTCTATAGTGACGTGTCCTTATTCCTTAAAAAGTTAATTAGTTGGCTCGTTGGCGATCACAGGGCCATGGCTATTACCGAAACCCCGCTCAACTACCTAACGGGTGAGTAACGATAGGCCTTGTCAGAGTAATCGTGTAAGACACTTCTCCTCTTTCACCGGAAGTTGGGATCACCCAGCAGGATAGACGTAAAACTCGTCGGGCATGCGCAGTATGTACACGTGGCATTTCCTTCGGTGCTCTGGGTTTTCTAGTGTACTGGAAACAAGAGGAGAGAATGCAAACTTTGTATTGTGTGTACAATTAGTATTTTTACAGCATTATTCATTTAGGTGCATGTAGCGACACCAGTAAAATATCCAAATCTGCACATATAGACGTCAAACGACCACCAGAGTCACCTAGTAGCTGAGTAACAAAGATTGGTGACTTTGAATATAAATAAGAAAAAAACTGTTTTTTGGGAATTGGAAGTTTATAAATGAAAAGAAATCCAAACCCCCAATCATCCTCCCAAAATACAATATACATATCTCTGTCATTTTATCTAATTTTGCAAAGCTTCTCTTAAATGTAGTTCAAAATTGTTATAATATCACAGTAATACAATCACAGTAATCGCAGCATACAAATAAAAAGCACTAGTAGAGCAAGTTTACTAATTAATAGAGGTACACATTTAAAGAGGTAAATGTTATAAGTAATAATACATAGATGTTGAAACTTTGTTTATAATGTGTGTGACCAAAACAGTGACATCAAGCACAAATAACCAAGGGGTTAGGCTATGAACTCTCCCGGTCTGTTGTTTGGGTTAGTGACATATACATATATATATATATATATATATATATATATATATATATATATATATATATATATATATATATATATATATATATGAATTTACAGGCTACATAGCAAACACTATAATCTAAGAAGATGGGAGAAATCGTTTCGCGGTTGCTCGTTTTGTTCGATATATAAACCAGTCACCATTGTACCTTAATACAATATTGAATGGGGAAAAGATCCAGGTAAATGTGTGGTTATTGTTAAAGAAGAACTACGGTTTATATCAGTTCTCCTACCGGAAAGATGATTGTGAAACATAAACAGGAAGCGGCTGGGTAGAGTTTTTTGGGAGTTGCTGGAGAAGCCATTGCAGTGTCGTGGCTCAGTAACAAAACACGAAAAAGCAGAGGAAGACCTGGCATTTCGCAGGACCGGGACACCAATTTACATGACTAAAACAGCGAACACACTCTGTAAATTAATCTACACCTAAATAACGGGTAAGTGTTTAAATACATTTTCTCAATAATGATCAGAAAAGAGTCTTATTATGTTAGCGGTCGGCATCTCGGCTAGCAAATTCTCCCGGCTGCTAACGATGCTAAGTTAGCATTGCTAACACCAAGTTGCCTATTATTTGCTTCGAGCTGGATATAAACTGCAGTCGACCCGCTGTTATATTTATTTCAACATTCATATTTATTATTGGAAGGAAAATACTCGAACTATTACAAATATCTGGTGTTGGTAATTGAAGTATTTCCCAAGCTAACGGCTGATTAGCTAACGTAGGCAGTAACCCCTTGATGCAACGTCGCCTGTTAGAGAATATGACACGTAGCTAGTGGGTTCCTGCTAGCCACCCCATTATCGGCCTCAACCGAGCCATATACAGTTACAACTAACGTATGTGTCTAACTTTTATGTTCTCATTCTGATTTTTGGGCCTTTTTTTTATTTATTTTTTGTCAACACAACCTTTTGGAGACCAATCTACCGTGTAACGTTAGCTAGATGTTAGGGTAAAGGTTAGCTAACTCCGCTGCTACGTTGACAGTGGTTGTGATAACGTTAGCTGGACTGGTTTGACAGCCGAGTCAAACCACATTCAGTGTCTTTCACTGGATTATTGATTCACCATTTTCTCATGACAACTATTTGATTCCCAACACCTGCCTGAAGTCTTACATTAGTATTATTATCTATTATCTTCTCAAAGAATAATGTGTCAGTCAGTGATCGTCTACATTTGTGAACTGAAACACATTTCTGTGGTTATGATAAACGTTACATAAGCACCACATTTTGGAGTCTTATTATCTAAGTATGAGGAAACATGTCCTGTTGTTTTTGAGACATTTATGAATTGCTGTCCTTTTATGGATAGTCATAAAGGCAAACTGTCAAAACGTGTAGTTTGGCGATTTTTCAGTAATTACACTCCTATTCAGTCATAAAGAAAACTGTACTAAAAGTGTTAACTTGAAATAATGGTCAATAAGTAATCTAAAAGATTTAATACGTAACAGATGTCTCATTGATGGTGAGTTTAACTCTGGGCTACTTCACACCTCTATTACTGTCACTTTAATGTGGTTGGTCATGCTTGTTGGTAATTTTGCACAGTTTTAACCTAACAAACAACAATCACAGATCATTTAAAAAGGGTTAAGGCTGCTGCCTTTTGGCAAACGTTGTCATTTTAAATGTGTGTGTCTTAAATTAGCTCATATTAGCCAGTGATTGTTGTCAGTTACTTTCAAACGGTTTCACATTCACAGCTGCACACGTGGGAGCATCAGTCTGTAACACCAGCCCAAGGTGTTGTAGAAGGCGTGGAAAGAAAGCATGAGAGCATATGGGACCGGAGTGTAGCAGCAGCTGACGTGTAGTTCAGCTGTGTTTGCGTATTCTTGACCTTTGGCTAACTTATACTTTAGCCCTGGAGTTGTTTGTATGTTACGTAACTAGGACTAGAGGTCGGTGCCAACGTACCTCTGAACAGTCAGAGAAAAGACAAGAAAGGAACTGATATGAAGTTTGACAACAGAGTGTGTATGTATGTGTGTCTCTCTAATGTAGCATACATTGTAAATTCATGAGGGGACAAATGACACAAACTAGTAACTAAAAGGTTATCCTTTAGTTACTGAGAGAAAGTATATTTTCAGCCCCCTTTTCTCTAGAATGACAAATGAACAAAACAAGAGTTTTGCTTTCACAGAAGCAGCAAGCTGTTGCATGTAGAGAGTTAGGGAGTTGTTGACTTCACAGAGTTAGAGCAGGTCCTATCTCAGTTTTGATTTAAAAAAAAAAAAAAAAAAAAAATCAAATCTGGCTAGCTTATCATAAAAACCTAAGACTAGCCTTAATTTCTAAGGCCCTTGCAGATGAGTTGTGTTTTAACAAAACACTCATGTTGCCTGTTGAGGAGCTGTCCGATGGCATGTGATCAGTGCCCTGAAACTCCTGTCCAACGACTCTTACTGGACAAAGCTAATCATTTGCTTTAGAAATCTAGTAATTGTTCTTATCACCAGTTGCCAAAATCTATCTGATAGGTTGAGACTTAAGCTGCATATTCATGGCTCTGAGTGCTGTCACTTTAATGAGGTTTCTGGTGATGGTTTCTGTCTAATACTCTTAATTGTGTCTATTTGTTTCTTGGTGTTTATGTTCTCCCCCTGTAGGTTCAAGGTGTGTTAAGATTTAATTTAGCCCAACAATGTGCCACTGAAAATAAATAGTCATCTTTAGATGTTTGTGAATGTGAGCATTAAGGCAGTATCCTCATCAGTAGGATACACTTTAATTTTTTACCAAATATATGTACAGGAATTTGCCAATTTATCTTCATATTTATTCTCTTCCTAACAGTTTTTTATATTTAAATATTATTTATATATTACACAATAAGTCATAACTTTCACCTTTCCCTACAGTCTAGCATTTTGAGCGTGTGAACTTGGAGCATAATGGAAACATAAACAGCCTGCAGTTTTAATAAAGATTTCAGCAGAGATTGTACGTGCGTGTGCCATGCCACAATTGTAAAAACTCTCTGTATTCTATTCATACTGGGGGATGAAGGATACTGTCTTAATGAGGCTGTCAAAATCCCTTAAAAAGTTTCCTTCCATAACAGTTTAATGCTGTCACAGGAACAGAGACTCTGTGGGTAGCATCAGTAACAAACTACATACAAAAAAAATAGAACTTTGGTTATTGATAAATCATGAGGAAAGGCACAAACATTAGACTCTTTGTATCATCAGGACATTTAATTGCACCGTCTTGCTTCATTTTTGATTACACTTATGGTAATGATAGATGTTAAAGCCAAAATAGCATATCCTAGTAGTTAAGTTTCTCCTTCTGTGTGCATTCATATCTTCTTACATCTGCCTTTTACACATTTGTTTTCCAGGATTCAACAGCTCCGGATATGTCTCTCATCTTTGGTTGGCTTTGTAACAGTTTCAATAGCGTACTACAGTTGTTAGGTAAGTACTGGTAATCAGTCACACTATCTCAAAGTAAACATGAATTCAGTGTTGAAAGCTTTAAAGGGTTACTGCAAACAGTTTTGACTGCTTTAGTATTTTAAGTCATTAATGAAAATGGTGTTGCCGTAGTGTTAACCTCAAAGCTATTATGTTATACAACATTGTGAACAGAGTTGGAAATATCAGAGATGATTAAGTGTGAGTTAAGTCTGATTGTCTTCAGTGATCACAAGAACAACTTTAATTGTTACAACTGGTCTGTCTCACACCTCAATCCTGAAGTGTTCGGTGGAAACTGGGGCTCAGTGTGCTGTGCACAATAGTGGGCTTTGTTCCTAGAAATCCATCCCTATCATGGTAGAAGCGGATGAGAAAGAAGCAGCGTTTCCCTGCTAGTGTTGGTTTACGTTGTGCCACATAGACTCAAATCTGAAATTTAGTTCAGCAGGCACCCCTCCTTCACTGCTAATCCACATTACAATATTTAATGCAATAAAACATTTTCAGTAAAGTTGCCTCCTCAGCTATATCACTTGTCGGGCAAAACGCATTCTATGCTTTCATAATCAAAGACATCTCAAGGCCATTCTCACATTGACTAGTTTCACCATGGTCACCATTTAAATGCTTCTGTGTAGCTTGAAATGCTTCTAGCTCCTTAGTTGGAGCAAGAACACAAGCTGGTTTATGAGCTTGATTCCTAATGGGGTCGCTTGCTTAAGCGGTTGAGCAGAAGCCCACCAATCGGAAGATCGTGGTTCGATCCCGTGAGAGAGAGAGAGAGATTGAAGAGACGAGCGCTGATTGTGTTTTTCTAAAACTAAATATAATGTTTTAGAAATTTAAAATCTGCCCACTACTGTGCATTTACAGAAGATGTTTCTGGTGGAGTGGCATGTCTGCGCGCAGTGATCATGATCACTGTCAATCAGCACAAGTGACTCTGCTCCTTAATTTAAAGCAATTTGTTTTCAATCCTTTTTCCATCTGCCAATCCTGTTGTCAGACTTTAGAAGTACTACTTTAGGCGATCTCTGGTAATGACAATATGACTATCAAAAATATAAGCGATTGCCATGAAAGCAACACAAAGGAAATATCGCTCAGAACTTCTTGTTATGTGTACCAGCTGCTCTTCTCCCCAAAGTGGGCTGTTATAGTTTCTGTGTTAGAGTTGCTCCTGTGAAGCAGTCTTTCCTGTCCTCCCTGTTAGACAGTTAGCATAGTGCTGTTGTGAGTAATGATGATGTCTAGTAGAGCTGACTCAGTCAGACATTTCACAAATCCACTGTGTATCACGCTGACTCAGAGAGTGCTAAACACAAAGCCTTGTAATCTCGTAAGGAGGAGTGAGTTTCGCCTCTTTTTTTTTTAAATATATAAACAATATATTCAATACATTCCTCCATAGAATTACAAAAACAACTTACTTTTTCCAACTTCACTCAAGAATGCAGACACATAGCTGAACTTTGGCATGGGTGGCTTCAGTTGTTTGTTTCATTGAACGTCCTCAATGTGAACACAAGTTTAGAGAATGGCAATCAGTAGGTGGAGCTTGTGCATCACAGTATTTATATATGGATTAATTGAATATCCAGTGCATGTCTGAAAACAATGCTGAGCTTGGCAACTCCTTTCTCAAGTGTCCCCTTCATGCTTTATGCAAACTCAAGTTCTTAAGTCATAACAGACCTTCAACACCACTTGACCCATCACTCTAGTTCACATGCAGTGACGTTTTCTTAAGTGTGACATTTCCAAAGACTAATACTATGATGCAGCCTATCTAAAAAAATGTGTTAGTGTCCAGGCTTTGTTTTCTGAAATGCTTCTGGTTTCGTTACAGGACTGTTCAAGAAATCCGGCAAGTTAGTATTTCTTGGCCTGGACAATGCTGGCAAAACGACGCTACTGCACATGCTCAAAGATGACAGATTGGGACAGCATGTGCCAACTTTACATCCAAGTGAGTTGGTGCTCTCACACATGCACATCCATGTAATATTATTATATATTGGTGATATTCACTCATGCTGCACATGTGTACACTAAACTATCAGTTGCCTGACATTTCAGATTTGTTCATAATCATTTAATTTCTCCCTCCAGCCTCGGAAGAGCTGACGATTGCTGGCATGACTTTCACCACCTTTGACCTTGGAGGCCACGCACAAGGTGTGTGTGTGTGTCATTTTATTTCTCAGACATACCTAACCCACATGTGGGAAAATGCTGCATGCAATTTGTGCAGCATGTAAAGGGAATTCTCTAATGCCAATACTTTTGCTAACATACTGCCAGTGTGATTATATCACTGCAGTGCGAGTAATTACAAAATGTGTCTATTGTCTAACATAGGCAGGCAGACCGGAATGTAAAACTCACATTTTTGTGTTTTGTTGGTCCAAACAGCCCGCAGAGTGTGGAAAAACTACCTCCCTGCCATTAATGGCATTGTCTTCCTTGTGGATTGTGCCGACCTAACCAGATTGGGCGAATCGAAATCAGAGCTTGATGTAAGTACCTGCTAGTTCACCACGAATGTTTAATAATTGTGCAAAGAGGAATAACTAACTTCTGCTCTCACGATAGCTCATGAAATACAAAGTCATTTTTGTAAAATGAACGAGGCGAGACACACTTCACTCTCTGACTTCTTACATATATGACTCAGTCCTCTACTTTAAGTTCTGAGGGAAGTGTCATTTTTGGAAAATGTAGGAAATTAAAGTAAATTACAATACTCCCAAAATCAATCCTGGAAGGTACTAAATATCATTCAAACATCAGTTTGATGTTGTGCAATATAGTAGTGTCTGGATTCTTTCTATTGATATCATCGTATGGATACATTTGAAAGCCACATAGTAATACCCGGTCTACCCTATCAGGCATTAATGACAGACGAGACTATCGGAAACGTGCCTATCCTGATCCTGGGCAACAAGATCGACAGGCAAGAGGCCATCAGCGAGGAGAGGCTGAGAGAAATGTTTGGATTGTACGGACAGACGACAGGCAAGGTGAGTAGACACAGCGCTTATAATTCTTACGATCATATTCCCGACAGATAAGTTACTATATATCACTAGAAGACTACGTGTTGGACGATGGCAAGTTATTCAGTTCTGGTGTCAAAGCAGACCCTGGTCTCTGCAGTCGTGGTGAAATGAAATACGGCTGGCTGGTTCATTTGTCAGCTTAAGTTTGCGAGGTTAAGTATAGTCTTAGGAGTTCCCTTCTTTACCAAGTTCAAAGAGCAACAGAACACCCACTTAGTCACATTAACATATTCAGAAAATACATTTAAACCCAGAGCTCTTGATCTTGAAAATACCAACTCCAAACTCGCCACGCCCCAAGAGTTTGTCTATTTGTCTTGATAATGAGAGTCCACATTGGTATGGATATGACATGTATAGTTTTGTTTTTAGTTTAATAAAACGGACTTGCATACAATTTTCTAATTTAAAAACGGCTTTTTCCTGTTTTCTCTCAGGGCACCATTGCTATGAAGGAGCTGAACACAAGACCACTGGAAGTGTTCATGTGCAGTGTGTTGAAGAGGCAGGGCTACGGCGAGGGCTTCCGCTGGCTCTCCCAGTATATCGACTAAAGCAGCTAAGCCCCGTAACACACCACCACCACCACCACCACCAGGGGGGCGCTAAACCCAACCACTCAAGACGCCCCGCGTTGCCACCAGTACCATCATACTCAGCCCCGTGTTTGGTTAAACAAGTCTGCCTCCACCTTCAGAGAAACCAATACAACTTGATCCCAATAGACTTTTATTGGTCGAACATTTGGTTCCGCACTTACAGAATTCATACCTGTACGTGCGCGCGCACACACACACGCACTCAATTCCATCTCTGTCTTTTTCTAAGGGAGTAACATAGCATTGGTTTCACAGCAAAGGGTGTTCAAATTCAAACGGATGAATCTTTTCTATATTGTGTCTGTCGTTTGCTTTCCTCTCTCCCTCCCTTCCTGCCATCTGTTGAGTGTGATGATAGATGCATTATAACTGTAAATTCGTACATGATTCCATCGGTATATCAACAATCCCAGCTGCCTCTCTCCCCTCTGCAACTCAATTTGAGCATTGAGAGAGAGCAACCTAGTTGCATTGCAGTAAACCTTTTTTTTTTTTTTTAAATCAGTAAAGTCATTCATTCAACATTGTATTTAACCAACACATTTTGGTTTGTCCTGTTTTTTTTCTTTAATTTGTTTTACTTTTACATGATTTCAGTAAATAAACAGTGTGGCCACGTATACAGCCCTCACTATAAACGTGTGGCTGTTTTCACCCATTTATTAAAATGGACCAGTGCATTTATCTTAGGTTACTTTGAAGTAAATAAGGTTAGTTCCTGACTTCTTTCTTGAGGGCACAGTAGCATTGACTGAATCCAAGTAAGCTGTGATGGGCGCCCCTTTTTTCTTTCTTTTTTACAGAGCAGCATGGGGTGGTAGTATAGCAGATGGGAGAAGAATTTTAATAGAAAAATAATACGGGCTATAACCCTGGCGAGGTTTGAGGAAATCGTGTAGATAGCACAATGGACAGTTAGTGCGAAGAAAACTATTTAAGTAAATGAAACTTGGGGATAAATAGCTTGATAATAACATGCGGTAAGAGATGAAGGGAGGAAAAGATGGTTGTAACATCTAGTAATCGTCAATCCTACGGATATATTTTCACGCAGACCTTTGTACAGGGTGACTCTAGTGACCAAGCGTAGATAACGGAGGGCACAGTCCCGCAGTGGGAACAGATAGATAGGCCTCAGACACCTCTAAGAAAGGGACCATAGATATCTATATATGAAATGTACATGAACATCGTACATGGATTTTGTATTTATAAGCGGTATCATTTGATCTATGTGCATTACCTGAAACTATTATGCATGCCTTGTTATTTTGATTTTTAATGACCCTTATTCCAGAGAGTACAACAGGAGGGTAAAATATGCCAAAATTTACAATGAGAGCTGATTGTCATGTTTTTTTTTTTAACGGAAACAATGGAATTGCGTGTAATACACACTTTTTCTGTCCCTGTCCCTTTGTGTCTTTCATTCCCTCATGACTAAGTGATGAGCTGTTCCGACAAAGGTGGGACTTGCTGTTGTTTGCATCATAAAAAATGTAATAAATGTTTTCAATGAATAACAGGCTTTAACATTGATCCACAATGCCGACTGACTTTCTTTTTGTCAATTTTCTTTGGTGCGATTAGCCATGGAACACTCATTCAGCTTCTCTTTGAGTTAAAGTACCAATTCAACAGAACAATAATACTGCTTTCACAATATTACCAAATTAAAATGACAGAGTTATCAGCAAAATGTACTTTAAAGTATTAAAAGTCAAATTCTTTACGCAGAAAAAGGACTCCTGTGATATGTTATTATACATATAACATTTTCAGATTGTTGATTGTAGATATTGATGCATAAGCATTGTTTTGACTGCTACCTTGTATACAGTTTGGTAAAGAATAAATCTGAATGGTTAAAAAAACACTTCAGATTTAGGAAGAAGGAAAAAGTGCTGCACTATATATGTATTCACTTTTGGACTATTCATTAACCTTGGCTTATGTTGTGAAATAATAGAGCGTTCGACCTCTCAAACCGTTATCTAACCACAAAAATAACAACAGTGTCTACATGTATTCTTACCAAAGAGCACCTCAAATAAAGTCATTGAGTCCAGGAAGCGTTCCTGCCATCTGAAGTGTGACAAACTGCTTTCTTTGTAAGGGGGGGGTCACAAGCCAAATATTGGTTTAATGCATTGTATTTTGTATGACTATTATTATATTCTGACAACCAACCAATAACTCCAGCTGTCAAATAGATATAGTGCAGTACAAATTACAACTTTTCCCTAAAACGTAGGAAATATCTACGTTGGTCTGTGGTGCAGGATTAGCAGCAGCATGTAGACAGTTAACTGTGGAGGTTATGTAAAAAGCAAATATGCAGCAAATCATTTAAATCATTCAATACAAGCACTATACTATCAGGCCACAAGGTGGTGCACATGATATGGACACATTTACTTTTAGGAGTGCTGTACAATTTATATTAATTCTTTAAATGGAGGACAGTAAATCATACTTAGAACAAGTGACAAACACTATGGTTGAGAAGATACAATAAAAACAATTCCTGCCCTCAATATCCCATTAATTACAGTCTTGAAAGGATCATACCATAATTTATGATGTCAACAATTATTCAAAGCATCTCATGCATGCTCTTTTTAGATTAAGGCTGAATTCATTTTATTCCACACAATTCTTCACAGCAAATGCCTTTAAATGTTGCTTTATTGCAGTTTTAAGGGTCATCCACATGGTCCATGTCTTTCCAATGCAAATCACAGCCCTCTACTGTACAGTCAAGATGTCAGCCAAACAGAGTCCCATAGCGACCAGCGGGGAGAAGACATCCAGGTCAACAGGCAGCAGTAGATGCTCAAACTTTCCCTCCTGTCTGCTCCCCCCTGCTGGGCTGCACTAACAATGGGGACTGGGGCTGAAGTCCAAGACATTGGCGGCAGGTGTCAGAACAGGTTTGTGGTGAGAGCCATTACAATGTCAATCCATGTTATTATGGTATGGTAAAAAATTCAATTAATTTATACTTTAATCAGTTCAGAGTAAATATTATTAAATGTTATATTTGAATTCTTTTGATCAACATTTTTCCAGGGACAATACAGTAGTCGCTGGTAATTTTTAGGTACATGTCCCAAATTCTACGCCCTTAATCCTCTTAAAATATACTGTATTATAAATAAGAGATGCTGACTTGCTTAGAAATTCAATTTAATTGAGGTGGAAGTTTATTTTTATTTTTATCCTGGTAGCCATTGAGTCTTTTTGTCGTGGAAACTTTGATACGATCCTTGTTTTTGGACCTCCCATCAAAAACATTAACAAACCCACAACCTGCCTTATATACTACAAGATGCCTTTACTTATATGTGAACCTTCAGTTTATGTCTTTACTCCTTACATTAATATGCATAACTATATATTTAACTCTTATTAGCACACACACACACACACACACACACACACACACACACACACACACACACACACACACACACACACACACACACACACACACACTATAAGCAACTGAGTGACGGTAACTAGAACAGCCAACTAAAACATACTTAAACCGTACAAAGGAATACCATAGCAGCTCTGTGAGGCTTTAGCACAGCGGTGATTGGGCTAAATGTTAACACAACAGCATGTTAACATTTGCTAAGTACCAATAAACACAAAGTAAAGCTGAGGCTGATGGGAATGTCATTGCAAGTATACAAAAAAAGCAAGTACAACTCCTCCTCAGGGGAACGTTACGTGTGCACAACATTTTCATGGCAATCCATCCAATAGTTGTTCTCAAAACCACAAATGTGAACCTAATGGTGGCACAATAGCAAACGTATCGCCAAAGTCATTTAATTCCATCTTCTAGGGACCATGAATGTCTGTACAAAATGACTCAATCAATCCAGCAGTTGTTGAGATATTTCAGTCTGGGCCAAAGTGGTGAAGGCACTGACAGACTTGCCATCCTTAGAGCCGTGCCGCCATTATGGCTGAAGAGTCTTCCTAGAAATGTGAGCAAGTAGAAATCCACATCAATACCTTTATTTATAAAGGTCCCCCCGGGAGCTGAAGCCCTCACACTCCTGAGGCACTTGCAATTTATGGATTAAATGTTGCGAGTGCAGCTATATTCAGTTGAAGCCATTCTTGCAAATCAGGTGAATTTACAATTTGAATTTTCTACTTCATCACAGGATTATTATTTTTTCAATCACAGGTTTTTAACATATGAGGCCCATGGGCATTTGCAGTCATTAGTTTCAGTCTATCAAGAGTCTCAGTAGAGGAATCTCAGGAGTACTGATTAAAGAATATTAAAACACTGGCAACTAAATACTCATTTTCATATTTCAGCTCACTGGCCTACATCTTTAAATCCTGCAGCAGAGATCAGTTTCCTCCAGTCTGATCAATACACCGTAGACTAGACCTTTCTTTCAAAGTATAACAGCTGTTATTTTTGGTGACAGACATTTGCATCCTTCACTCAAATGACATTGAAACTAAAAAAACGTAAGTGCTCCAAAATCATAGTTACCTTCTCGTTCGGCTTTATACTTACAGGCCAACTCCAGTGTAGTAATGTAAACTGTCATGCATTCATGATTTTGCATGGCAATTTTAATCTGTGCATGAATAATCAAGTAATAGTTGACTCAGGAAGAAATGTCCATCGCATCAGTGCAGTGTTGGGGAAGAGACTTTGAAAGCATTGCAAGCTACCAATCACTTCAGCAAAGCTACCCGAGGGACAAATGTAGTTCTAACTAAAGCTACGTAGAAACAGAAGCCTAGTTCTAACACTTTGGAAAATACTTTTATACAATTGTCAGTGTAACCTACATGTGATACGAAATTAAAACTAAATATAACTTTAAAAAGTGGCCATTTGGTTTCTAGTTTCAGTACTTAACTATGAAACACTATGCAAATATAAAAGTGGCTGAACTACCAGCAAACTACTGCAAAATGTAGTTCAACTACTACTTCAATTACGTGTAGTTTACTACTCCCCAACGCTGATCACAATATCCTAGAGCAGAGATGTGATATCAGTCCAAAAATACCAAAGTATTACATTTATTATGACACAAGACAAAGAAAAGTAGATATTTAAGAGACTGGAACCATCAAATGTTTGGCATAATATATCCTGATTAATGTTCTTTCCATCGACTAATGATTTATGGTTGCAGCTTTAATCGCGCTGCAATGTTTTTAGGTGACAGTATTAGGACAGTGTTGTGGCGGTGGTCTTTTAAAAGTTATTATTCGTGTGTCAGATGATTCAGTCCACCATATCTTCCTCTTATGGGCTCCATTTATTTCTTCCTACTAATTTTCTCTGTCATATTCTTTCCTTTTTTTCCTCTGTGCCTCTCTTTCACCTTCCCTTTGGTAAACATATCTGAAACAAATAAACACACACACACACACACACACTGCAAAAACATTGTAAGCTATTTATAGTAGCAGGCGGGGAGGAAAGGTACACAGGCCACGGAGATGTGTCCTTCACCGCTGCTGTGAACAATGCTGCCTGCCAGACTCACAAACACACACAAACATGTGTGCCCACACTCAACGCCGACATGCAGGGACCTCAATTAGTGTCAAATAATATACAGGCAGACATACGAAGCAGCATACATACAGTAAATATACAAACTGCTTGTCATGCACACAAACAGAATACTACGAACACACACAGGTATGCAAGTTAACACAGATGCAACCTCACGCAGAAAGTCAACATAACGTTTATGCACGCACAGTGAGAACATAAAGGTTTCCCTGACAGCTGAAACTCAGGGTTAGATTTAGCAGTTTTGTGGAGCAGATTGGCCAAATTACAATCTAAGGAAAAATTAAATACAGTGAAAATTACATACCATAATAAATACAACTTTTGCTAACATCGACTATCCCTCAAGATATTGAGAGAAGTACTTATATCTTCTTGTAAGGAGTTATACTGTGTATTGTGTAATGTATTAATGCACTGCTCACTGTACGCCTTGCACTGCTAACGCTGTTAAAGTCTTTGCACCAATGGTATATTAGGATAAATGGTTTTGCATTTATTGTATTTGGGATTTAAAGTGTTTGCTGATGAAAACATTTTACTTAACTATGAAGTTGTATAATATCATGCCACCAGAGGGCAGTACAGGAAGGCAGCTGAGGGTCTCTGTCACCGGCTCCATCTTTGAAGTCCTTCAGAATCCTTTATTTTTTATTACTTTGGTGTCCAAAACATCGATTCATAAAGTCACACAGAACTGGAAACAGGAATTTGACACAATTGTAATCAACTTTTCAAAAAAGAAAAGAAAAAGAAAATGTCATTGGTTTTTAAATTTAACAAACACATACACATCCTACAACATCAACATAAAGAAAATTATAAAATAATTAAATAGTTAGAAACCCACAGAAATAGTATTTGTGTCTTCCTGTTTTATGACCATTTATTTGAGTTTTAAACAGTCAAACAATGGGTTTAATATTTATTATTATTAATTAAAATAAGAAAATAGAGTACAAAATAAATATTAAAAAAAGAGGGAATTCTAATGTTTTTGGCTGCTATTTTAATTCAGCTATTCTTATACAATTTTAATTCTGCTATATTATATTATTTTAATTCTGCAATTTTATCTGCTATTTTATATTATTTTATCTGCTATTTTATATTATTTTATCTGCTATTTTATCTGCTATTTTATATTATTTTATCTGCTATTTTATCTGCTATTTTATATTATTTTATCTTCTATTTTATCTTCTATTTTATCTGCTATTTTATATTATTTTATCTTCTATTTTATCTTCTATTTTATCTGCTATTTTATCTGCTATTTTATCTGCTATTTTATATTATTATATCTGCTATTTTATCTGCTATTTTATATTATTTTATCTGCTATTTTATCTGCTATTTTATCTGCTATTTTATATTATTTTATCTGCTATTTCATCTGCTATTTTATACTATTTTAATTTGGCTATTTTTATAATGGTACTTCAGACTCATTTACATCAACACTGTGATTATTGTACTGTAAATGCTCTTATTCTGTCCTTGTACTAATTGTTATGTTTGTGCTGTGAAGCACTTTGGGCTGCAATTCTTGTATGAAAGGTGCTATACAAATAAAGCTTATTATATTATTATATTAATGTCAGCACAGGGATTCAGGACCAAAGCAACGTGAAGCATATTCAATGTGTAAAGGAATACAAATACATTTCAAATATTCATGTCTTCCAAAATATATTCAGTTCACATTTGAGAAGCTGGAACCAGCAAATGTTTGACATTTCTGCTTGAATAAATTCTAAAACGTTAAAAAAAAGTTGCCGATTCATTTTCTTTCGATCGACTGATCAATGAATCGTTCAAACATTGTCCTGTACTTTGAGCCGGACTAGACCGACTTCCTAAAATCTCAAATACTCATAACAAAACTGTTTACTATATGTATGCATCCTACGCACAGAGGCTCACATTATATTTGTTTAAATGCTACATATGGAGATGTTCAGCTAAATGATTTACTGTCTGCTTCAACACTTTACATTTGTTGTTATTCTTTTCTTCTTCTACACACATCTCTGCAACATTATCAGCCGTCAGAAATCAAAGATTATACATGCCTACATGCAAACCAGATTTAACCATGGGGGTGTCTGACCTCAATGATATTAATCTTCATCTCACAAGCTCTTACAATGTGCGCACACTGATTCCTTAGGTCTGTTGTGTTTCCAGTTTGGTTAAACTTTGTGTCTGGTTCATGCAACAGTGCCTGGAATAATGTCTGCACGGGCTATCGGATAATAACAACTCTTGACAAACATACTTAATTAAAAGTTATCACAATCTGTTTTTAATTGTGTTTCCTGCTCGGGCTGTGGAGGCACGCTCATGCCTGCAGGGAAAGAACTATAGGTGCATCTTTAAAACTAGATTTCAGCTGAGTTATTTACCACACGGAAACAAACTGTCGTCTACTGGATTGTAAAATGGGGTTCAGGTGCATGTTCTCCTGTCGTTCTCTTCTTCAGGTGTAACAACACAATGCAGGCAGCACTTGATGACTGTCGACAGACTTTCATACTCCACCTGAGCAGAACATCCCGATGCTTTTATTCTTAAACAGTGATTGCTCGTCTGAGAGGCAGAAACAAGGCAAGGAAATAACTATTATGGCAAGAGGACCTGAGAGGGCCTTTTGTACTGTGATTATGTCCATATTGGCGAGGCAATACCTGAGACGTGAAACTGAGTAGCCATAATCACTGCAAAGAATATCCTAAAGGGCATGATTACCTTCATACAACAGCAACTTACACATTGTCTGGAAAGCTTTCTTCAGCGCTGGTGTGCACTTACAAAGAAAAACACAGCGGAAACTAGACCTTTTCCAATATTCTTTCTTTGTTGCCATTATACGCAAGTAGGTGGGAATGATCTTACGCAGACTCAAAACAGATTTTCCAGTCATTATTTGCAGTTTAGTTTGCTGTTTATTGAAGTAGTTAAAACCAAGGAGATGGATGAACGTACCAGTCTTTCCCAATTCTGTAAGTTGTTGTTGTTGTTCTGTCTGGTCTGGTGAGAACTGTGGTCCCTAATGACCGCCAGTGTCCAAAACAATCCTGCAATATAAATATAATCAACATGCTAACAACAAACATAAATGGCTCCTTCACACAGCACGAGGATATTTATTAGCTTCAAACTAGAATTGCATGTATTATGTGCAGAACAAAAATATATAATAATTAAGAATAATAAAAGAAGTTATGAGTATGTTTTCAATTAAAGGAATAGTTCACCCCAAAAATGATCATTTGTATAACAATCACTCACCATGTGTTACCTTCAGTCTCACATTTCTGCAGGCGGCTACTTCTCCCTGTCAGTACTGTTTATGCGGAAGCGTTTTAAAAACAAAGGTTTCAGTGAAAATGCATGTTTCTGGGGAATTATTGAGCATCTGAATGGATAAATGAGACCTGACAACAATCAATCAATGGATCAATTAATACATAAAGTACTCACACACATTTAGAGTGTCATCAAGTTCAATCATTCTTCTTCTGCGTAGATCTCCAAAACACACCAGTGTTCAATCTTCTGCACTTTTTGTTTTACTCTTCTTCAGGGTTATTTGGGAGCTTGGGTATACTGTATGTCCCAGCATGCATTAGGTGAAAGGAACATTTTTGATCCAGTTCATCTAACTTGTCTGTGGCAGGATTGTGGGAGGAAACTTGAGCCCTTTCTGGCATCCGTCCATCTTTATTATATTATACAACAGAAGAAGAACTCTTTTTATTCCCGAGTCCTGTTTGTATGTAATCCATTTCCAGACGGTGCATGTGCATCACTAACCGCTGTGTAAACTCCTCTGAGGATATTCTTTCCTTGGATTGAAGGCACGTCTGTGTGTTGACGATAATTGGCCGTCAGAACCACAATCACTTTGAAAAATGCATTGTTGGATATTTTTCTTTGAGTGAAGCAACTTAACCAAGGAGAAGATACAGTTGAAGTCTTTGAAGAGTTATTAGGAGAGCGCTGCCGTGGACTGAGATACAGCATATTATATATATATATTATATATTCATACAGCGTATTCAATAAGTTCACAGACACACAATCTGTTTCCTGCAACTGTATTGTTGTGTAACAAGGTGCAGCAGGTTTTCATGCATAATCCCCCCCCCTCCTCCATTTCCTTCTTGTTTTACAACTCGCATATGACCCATCACTTCCAAACAGATGGAAGTGTCTAATAGTCACTCTCTTTTCTAATAACCAAATGTAATTTCTTTTAATTAAAAATGTGTTATGTTGATACATCATTTGACATTGGAAAAAAAATCCCTATTCTACAAGTCTGTGCTCAGAAATGTGATGCATCTTCAACCTATATAGACTAAATGATATTGTAATGTTAGTTTTGTACTATAATACAAATATTCTTTTAAATAATTCAATAATAAATAATAATTTATAATAATAAAATAATAAAATAAAAGTACATATATTATTTATTTATAACTTTTATTTGATTATTTTTTGTTGTCTGTTTTTTTTTTTTACCATTTTTTACATATTTTTTGTTTAGTTAATTTTTTTATTTTATTGTATTTTTCTGTGTCTCACTTGATTTTTTGTTTTAATTACTAAGCGGTACAGTAATACTATAATAGGGATGCGGCCTCTGTTGGAACAGAAACATTGAATGGGGGGGGGGGGGGGGGCATATTGTGTCTGTATCTGTAATTTATTGCATTTTATATGAGAAATAATGTTGCTTGAGTTAAAATGCGTCGTATGTTAAAAAAGAAACCAGCCAATATATTGTCATCACACTTCACTCTCAAATATCAGTATAAGCAAAAGACTCCAGTCTGCGTATAATTTATAGTGAAGGAACTAAAACTTGCCAGCAAAATACTGCTCTCTGCTTTCTCCATCTGGTATTATTCTTTAATATCCCGTCCCACTTTGCCTCCACCCTCCCTTGACTCTGCTAAGTATTTACAAAGGGTCTCATACGGGAAGCGCTTCGTCACTTACTGCAGAGCGCTCTGGACCAGGACCAAGAGCAACAAAAACAAACTATCTTTCATGTCCTCGGGATCTGGTGTCTTTCTTTCTTCTTCTTATTTAAGCCGAGCCCTCTGCTGAGTCCATTGTTTGTTGCTTTAAGAAGAACTAGATGACTTATAATTCATCAGGAACATACTAAACCCCAGAGGCCTCTTGACATTTCAGCCTGCTGTTGTACTGGATGGTTTCAACACCTAACATGAGAAAATACTGGTCTGCGCTGGATGTGTTAGTGCAGTTGATAAGGATCTCCTGGGAGCAGGGAATGAAAAAGAGAGTTCAAGGACTTGTGTCAGGATCTGCTGATGTGTGTATGTTCTCGCTGTGTGTGTGTGTGTGTGTGTGTATAGGACAGTATATCAGATTGTTACAGATAGAATTGTTTAAACCTCCCCGAGCAGAGCCCGCCCACCTCCTTCCTCTGTCGTTTGCTGGACGTCCTGAAACTAATGTGGATTTCACGGTTTCACAGTGGTGGATGTCAGCTGCCAACAGTTTATCCAAACAGTTTTCTGCTTTCTATTGATTTTTCAACAATGTGTCAGATTAACTGGCTGCCAGCACAAAAGACTGTTAAATGGATGCCTTGACATTTGGAAATTTCGTCTGTCATTTTTTTTCTTCGCCAGCCACTTGTCACATCGTGGAGGATACTACTATCTGCCTCGTCTCTTTTGCACTACGACAAAGCTTATTAGCATTCCTCGTTGATCATGTGTGTTTGCTAGAAAGCTAATGAAATAGCTAATGGGAGGACAGCTAGCTGCGGTTCTCTATCGATTCCCCAGATCAAGTTTCTGTGTGAAAAAAAAGAAGAAGGCCTACACAGGTGTTCAGCGTCAACGCAGCTGTTTATAGAGATATAATGTGAATTACTTTTAGATCAAAAACCTAAAAGGTCTTCAAGTTAGGATCGATATGGCCTTTATTTTAACAATGTTTCTCTCTAACTTGGCCAGTTATGTTCTACTTTTAGCCTTAGATCAGTGGTGTCAAACTCATTTTAGTTCAGGGCCCAGCATACAGACCAATTAGATCTCAAGTGGGCCGGACCAGTAAAATTATAGCACAATTACCTATAAATATAAACTCCAAATGTTTCCCTTTGTTTTAGTGCAAAACAAAGGGAAATGTTAGCATTTAATTAACTATCTTTTTACAAAACATTATGAACAACCTAAAGTTTCTTAAGAAAAAGTGCAATTTCAACAATATTATGCCTCAGTTTATCATTCACACATGTGCATTACAACTTACTGATCACAGTGTGTCTACAAAGGCACAAAACATTTAGTGGAACATTTTGAAATCATTTTATTGAAAAATTGCAGCTAATGTCTTCTCTGGAATATTTACGCTTTGCAAAGTCATCCCGCGGGCCGGATTGGACCCTCTTGCGGGCCGGTTTTGGCCCGCGGGCCGTATGTTTGACACCCCTACCTTAGTTGGTTTTCTAACTGATCTAACCCTAACCCTAACCCTAACCCGGTACAAACACGATATGAGAAAAATATGCGATCACTATGCAATAAAAATATTACTTGTGACGAATAAACACATATTAAAGTTACTCAGTTCTGCCGTTTGCTGCTTTCAGTAAACTGCTAAGATGCAACAAATTGCTTGTTGAATAAAAAAATAAAAAATGAAATGATTCTTTTATTGAACAAATTGAACTGAACACAAAAGTCACCAATAAATAAAGAATGAGTTACATTTTAAAGTGAACTCTCAACTAACTTTCGCAAAGTTTTTATCGCTCAACTTCACATTGCGAAGACAAAGACGATATATTGCGCAGCCCTCGCTGCTATTTAGTATTGCAATTAGTGTGGAAGATTTGACGTTATTCTGTACTGCAGCCTTGCTTCAAGATTTATGCTGCTAACACAGGTGCATTTCTACATTAAAATCTTGCCTACTGCAGCTTAAATAAATGCTGCTTGTAAAAACACCAGGCACCGCGGCAGGTGCATGGAAAAGTTCACCTGAATCCCCCGTGGCACACTCAGCTCTAAAACTTCATCCTGTTGTTCTCTAAACACCATCTGAGGGTGTGAGGCCGGATGGCAGACACAGGAAATAAAAAACAGAAGTTATATAAGGGAAAATGTTACCCAAATATCCTTTTTTGAAGTGCATAAAGTTGTGGTGGGATAGTGCGTTAGAAGTATAACTGCACAGCACATTGAGCCAGTTTAAGCCCTCACAAATAGGCTGGATAAATAACATGGGCCCCATGGGGAAAAAAATGAAAATGAGAGCTTTTTGAGGAAAGCCAGGTGCATGATGTCTCTCCAGGTGCCTTCGCTTTGTGCTGCTAAATTGATTTCCATTATTATGAATATGTCTGTTTGTTTGGCTTGTTTCCATGGTGTGTTTGTGTGAATCAGATGGATGGGAGAGTCTATCTGAATCCAATGAAAGGTTTTAGATTGGAAGGCGGACACAGTAGCGAGATATATAAATAGCAGCATATGGTCAGATTATGACGGAGAAAAATCAATACAAAATGCATTTAATGATGCACAAACTCAAACATATTTCAAAATGTACCTACTTTACTCACCTACTTTAAATAACCTGCAGAATACACTTTTGGAACTGAAGCTCGTGGGCATGCAGATGTTTTCTTTCTGCCTGACAGGTTCCCTGTTTTGGCATAAATTATCAAGCTTTTACTGAATAGCAGTTAAATATAACAGGTGCATCTTTACATAGATGCCATGATACATGTGGGATTATTACTTAACAGGGGTCAAAACATTTTATGCATCAAAGATTGAAAATAAACCAAATGCTCAGAAATTGTACATTCGCTCCTCAATCTATTTCGAGAGAAACATTCTTATACTTTATCTGTAAACTTACTACTTATGCTGATAATTAGCACTCACCACCACCACTACACTCCTATTAAAAATGTGCATGCAAATTACAATTTCGCTTACAATATATGGCCATTTTATAAAAAGCAACATCTGGTTTTTAATGTCTTTGAAGGGGCTCTGGATTTAACTATTCATGCATCTTCTGTATAATCCTGATTAAATTACAATTCAGGGCAATTTATTGCACATTAATTGCATAACTCCTACTACAAGCCTCCTTCACAAGTGAAATATAATCTGCAGGGACTTTTACATTTACATTATTTAGTTATCTAACATTACACAGTTGAATTTGCATTGTAACAAAAAAGATCTGCCGAACCCGAAGCTTCACTTATTGAAGCATCGTCCTTACAAATCAAGGGATTCATCAACTATTTAATTCAAAGTTTTGCTTAGAATTAATTCTTTAAAGTTAGTGTGAGGTGATACTTTGTCACCGTATCTCTTCTTCAACTCATCTGCATCAGCTTGGCACATTTGGATTTTGCTGACATGGCTCGATCTTTAAAGTCATTCTGCAGACTTTCTCTGGGATTCAAATCTGGGCTTTGAGGCTTCTGAAGGACTTTCACATTCCTGTTGTGAAGACACTCCAACATAGATTTGGCAGTATGTTTGGGCAGAAATGTGTTGGCCACACTCTCAGGCCTTTGGCACTCAGAAACTTGCTCTCCTCAGGATTTGCCTGTGTTTGGATCCCCACATTGTTCCTCTGGACCTCTGGCAAAGCCTCCCTGTCCAAGTCTGAAGCGGCACCATCGAGGTATTGATGGCGCTCGAGGGTTGATAAGCTATGCCCAGCTCTCGCAGACGCTTTGCATCAGCTGAAGCGTTTTGAATTTTGTTTCATCAGACCACAGAATCTTTTGCATCATGCTCTCAGTCTTTCACACGTCTTTTGACAAACTCCAGGCTGCTGCCACGAGTGTGTTTTATTTCAGAAGACTTCTGAATTTATTTGAAGGCCTGTGCTGACAGTTTCTGTTTTGGCAAGTTATTTTACCATGAATACTGGAGTTTTTGTCAGAGCGGTCTTGAGGTTGTTGGCTATAACTTACTGATCAAGGTCTTTCCGTTTGGTCAAAAACAAGCTCTGAGAGTTTCATTTCTGGTCCTCCATCTCTTATAGTTTAATTTTCTTCCCTAGACCCGAGTAATGGTGAAGGTTTTGTATGTATTTTGCATTTTAATATAAAGTTTAAACATCAGTTAATCAACAGAAAAGTCATTGCCAATCGTTCATGTTTGAAGTTTTGAGTGAACAATGATACAATTCTGCTGCAGCTACAACATCTTTAAGATACTTCTGCAAGATACTCTAAGAAAAAAGAAATCACTGTACATAAATATTGTACTTCAAACGATTTAAGGGACTTTTCTTTCTTTTTAAATCAGTTAGAAAAGACCACAGAGCTCAGTGTGTGTGTGTGTGTGTGTGTGTGTGTGTGTGTGTGTGTGTGTGTGTGTGTTGGGAACAGAGAGGCAGAGAGCTTTGTTTACACAGAAAGCACTGCTTTATTGACTGCACTGGACTGGACTGGATTGGTCTGGACTGGATCAGATGGGGCTGGGACTCCATCAGATGAGGGTGGGAGTTGATGGGGTAGGGTCAGAGTTGGGGGGTGGGGTGGGGGCAGAGAGGTGGGGAGGAGGGTGGGTGGGGTCATAGTGGGATGCAGCCATCATTAAGGCAACACAAACAGCATGCAGATACAGTCACAGGAAACATCGTCATCATCATCATATTGCTTTTCAAAGTCTCGCTCAAAACATCGAAATTGTACAAAAAGGAAGAAAATAGGTTTTTCGCACTAATGAAAAATACATTTTTAGATTTTTCCCTCCTACAAAGAAGATTCTAATACAAGAAAATAAATATAGCAAAAAAAGCCAAAAAATAATTTAAAATAGCTCTTCTTTTTCATATATGTTCAATAGTTCTCTTTGCTATTAACAAATGGCACAACATTCTTTGAAACAAAGAATACAGAAGGATAAACTCCTGCAACATTCATATTATTGTATTGAAGAACCGATGCAGAGTGGAGGAGAAACCGGACACCACGGCAGAGATTTTAACACATTTTATAAGGTCAAATAAGACAGGAGGAAGAGGAGGCGGAGGAGGAAAGGCCTGCGTCCAACTCTGCTTTGATTGGACGATGCTGATTGGTAATCAAATAGTGCCTAAATACGACCAATATAATGCAAACGTTGCTGAAATTTTGCAAACCAAAACTCCACTGGATTCTTGTTTCATTGTGTGTTTTAAACCTGAGGGAGAAAACTTTGTGAATCGCAGGTCAGGAGAGCGGAGCGGGAATGTATTTTGTTTGTTATTAATGAGGGTCAGAAACTGCCTGCTCTGCACTGAGGAGGGATACTGAGAGAAGATGAGGAGAAAGTGAGTAAAAGGAGAGAGAGAGAGAGAGAGAGAGAGAGAGAGAGAGAGAGAGAGAGAGAGAGAGAGAGAGAGAGAGAGAGAGAGAGAGAGACACACACACAAAAATGCCAAAGCAACACAAAGTTATGGAGGAGAAATGTTTAAGAGCACATCCACACGACTACGTTTTGACTCTTTGTCCACACTAACTGTTATAAATTGAAAACAAAGCTTTATACTGCAGATGAGAAAAGCGTCTCTGTGATTACTCATTTTAGATGTGAACGGATGCAATCACACAATAAACATCTCGTTATCAAGCTGTATGTGCGAATGTGTCTGAATTTCACAGCTGTGGCAACTTTCAAAGTTTTAGTCGGACTTTAGATGGGATCATTTTGAGCATCTCTGTGTGTAATGATCTCTCTCTTCATCCACCCACTTTGCTGTCGACTTCCTCCGTCTAAAGTGTTTGTCATGCACATGTAAAAAGCTGATTAGTCTCCAGCAGAACAGGGAAAACCAGTTTCCTTTAATCCCCTGTACCGACTACAGAAACATGACCTTTAAGTAATCAGCTGACCGGAGAAGGCCGCCTGTAAGTCGGATGTATATTTCTAGATATAGAATAGAATCATTAGGTTCACAAACTAACAAACTAGGTACGCCTAACTAGCTAAAACTGGTGTATTTGAAATGTTTGAAGAAACTGGCAACTGAGTTTACATTAGGTGGTCACAGAGAGCAGGGGGGGGGGGGCACAACAGCACAGTGACCTGACCTTTATGCAGTTTTTCTGTTCTCTCACTAAAATAACACAACGAAGAAGAGATTTAGCTGTTTTCCTATTGCTCAGGTATTTCAGTGTGCACGGAGATCTTTACGAATACAACCTGAACACGTTAGTGTGGACTTTGTTTTCTTAGTGTGGACGTAGCCGAACAGGGAGAGAAACTGTTCAAGTTCAAGAGGAAGAAGAGGAGGTGAGGAGAACAAAGAGAGAGTGGATGGTTTGGTATCTTTCTTACTCACACACACACACACACACACACACACACACACACACACACACACACACACACACACAGGGTCAGCACTTTCCGCAATTTATGTAATCAAAACACATTTTCCTTCCCGGCATGTATCAAAGACCGAGCAATAAATACATATTTGCCTCAGAGGAAGAAGATAAACATTTGTTCTGTGTGTGTGTGTGTGTGTGTGTGTGTGTGTGTGTGTGAAAGAAAAAGTCAGATTACAGTAGCAGTGAAGAGGAACAGTGAAGGAACGAGATAAAAAAAATCAGGAGGAATAAATCCAGCAGAGACAGACTGTGAAATTACAAGTGGGAGAAAGAGCAGAGACAGAAATCCAGCACAGAGAGCCTCTTAACAAATCTCTAAACCTGCATTTTAAATCCAGATTGTGTCTCGACGTGATTTATCCAGATTACATTTACACCTGGAAGTAAAGTATCTCCGGAGCCTGCGCTGAAATCACTCTTTTCCTCATAAATCAGATTCCCACTACAGCCCTATTGTTATATTTACGCTTTGTGTATAGCTCCGCACTTAATGTATATTTAATGATACCAAATGTTGCTTTGACCATCAGTGGGAGACGGTTTTGGCCAAATGGATCTTCAGTGTGTCTCGGTTGCTTTTACACCTCCAATTTGTCTGCAGTGATATATGCGAGTCTGAACCTCCCAGGAGCCTGATGGTAAAACCAGATGTAAAGGGAGGCTGGATAAAATGCTCAGATTGTGAGGGAGGAACTTTATAAAGGGGAATACCATGTTTCCGTCCAGGTGCCACAATTTATATATAAAAAGGATATAATTTCAACACTGGATTAACAATTAGGAATTGTTTTCCTGGCTAAATAATAAAGCAGGTGTTCTATATTTTCCTTATCGTCAACTCCAGTGAAAAGACCAAAAGCAACAATGTGTTATCGCGTCTCTTCAGCACTTCCCTATAAGTTAGCGAGAGCCACGTAGCCCCCTGAAGTCACGACAATCCCGTAAAGTGTCAGGTGTGCATATATATATATATATATATATATATATATAGAAAACTTCTCACGTCACAGTTTACGGGACTCAAGACAGTTATTGTAGCTAACTATCGTCTGCGTTACTTTTTTGGCTGGAATATTTTTTTGGGTGGATTTTAGGCATGGTGCAATATTTTGGGGGAATTAATTAAATATATTGAAGCCCAGTTGTTCCTTCTGAAGATGTTAACATCTCACAAATATATATTAATAAATAAATAAAAAGACTTTTGTTGGGGACTATTTCCAGCTGTGGATTAATACACATGTGGTGCACTAGTATTTATAGCAGCAGGACGGTGTGTGTTGGATTGAGTTAAACTACAATGTGTGTGTTCATGGTAAGAGTATGTCATCCATTGATGTGGTTTTAATATTTTTTGGACTATAAGCTTCCTCAGGCTTTGGATAGAACTTGATCCTACTTGTTAGTGAGATCAATTAATCGTTGGTTTTGATCTTTTCATGGGATTTGTTGACAGGAAGCTTCATCTTTGTGAGACTTGGGTAAAGTTGGCCAAATTGATGCTTTTGTCTGATTAAAAATAAAAAGCATCAACCAACCACATGTAACCACAGCGGGTGATTTATATTGAAAGTCATGGTCGATATAAAAGAAATACTCTGAATTGTTTTCCGGGGGTTGGTCACGCCATTAAATGGAAAATTTCACCGGTTTCCGTTCTGCTTTCCTGATTCGATTGTTACAGCTTGTAAAGGAAATACTTTGATGGAGACTTGGCTGTACAGAGAGAGAGAGAGGGAGAGAGAGAGAGACAGAGAGAGAGAGATAGAGAGAGAGAGAGAGCAGAGAAAGTACAGAGAGGAAAGGAGAGAGACAAGGAGAAGGGAAGGGCCTGGTGATGTTTATATTAGCTGCTTGTTAACTTGACTGTGCGGACAGGCTGCAAACAGAACGCAGGGGAAAGAACAAGTTGTACTCTTTCTCTGTCTGCTTCTCTGGCTCCGGTTCAGTAAACGTCTCCCTCCTCTCCTCTCTTTCTTTCTATCCATCTCTCTTCTCGCCCTCTCTCCAGGACCAAAGCAGAGTGCAACGTTTCCCCTCCTCACACGTACTTCCACAACACGTGCCTGTCATTATTTGTCCTTAAAGCTACAGACATCCTTTTTTCTTCTTTTACATAATTTCTTTTTTTTTTCCATCAGCCTATGCTCCTGAAGGGAGCCACGTGTCGGCCAAGGAGGCTGATCAGCGGACAGGAGAGGAGAGGAGAGGAGAGGAGAGGAGGAGTTGTGGGCAGGAGGGACACGACAGGAAGGGGGCACTTTGCTGGTGGTGGGAGGAGTACAAGTGAGGAAGAAGTTGGATGGCGGAGACAGAGTAAGGTGCGCAGCTTGTGCAGATGGGAGCTTTAGTTTGAAAAAAAATAAAACATTTCTTGTAGCCGCTCTGGAGGCAGACGTTATCTCACTGTTTGTTAAACCTTAGTGGGTGGAGCCAAAGACTTGCTGGCTTAGTGATGTTGGACTGAAGCCCACTGAGAAGGCGAAGAGTCAAAAATGGGAGAAGCTGTTAAAATGTGTCAAGTTTTCTTAACATGAATATACACATCTGTTTCTTTTTTGGCAGAGCGGAGTGCTGTCAACTAGGACTTCTCAGGAAGGTAATGAGCCACGTTAAAAAAACAATTAGTTGATTAACTGAGAAGTGGTGCAAAATTAAATGAACGCTGCAATTATGATATTAAATTTATTGGTATAGTTAACCCAAGCCAAACAATATTTCAGCTTCTCAAATGTGAAGGTTTGCTTCTTTTCTGTGTTTGATACGATTCCAAAAAATAAATATCTTTTGGATTGTTGGTTGGACGAAACAAGACGTCCCCCTCTGGCCACGTTTTTGACATTTCATAGAAATAAATAAATCAAAAGAAGTATTGTTACATGATTTTCTCGCCAGGCCAACCATAAATCACAACATTCCGTGTTCTGGGACCGGCCGAGGTCTTTTGTTGAATTTCATTCCCCGTCCCGCTCTCCTCAAATGTCCCTATAATTGCTCCACTGTTGCTGTCCAATAAAGACATAAAATGTTCGTCTCCCAAGCGTCTCATGTGGGGGAATCTGATCTTACAGAGGCGTGTAATATGCAGGGCCGCAAACGAGTTGATCACTCAATTAATAGTTTGGTCAATAAAATATTAGAAGATATTGAAAAATACCCGTTGCAATTTCTCACAGTTCATGGTGACAAATGTCTTGTTCTGTCCAACAAATAGTTTACTGTTGATTGCAGCATTGTATCGTCACATTTGAGAAGCAGGAATCAAAAAGTATTTTCCCCTTTTTGCTTAGAAAACAAACAAAAAAAACGACAAAATATGATTGAATCCTGAATATTTGCCATTTTCCATCGTTCGACTAATAATTAATCTTCATAGCTTTAAAAATGACAAACAATAGATTTTTATTTGTCACAAGTTGTGGCCCAGGCATTATTTCCCACATATTTCTCATACATGGTAATTCCTCTAGTTTAGCTTGATCCCTGAACTGACCTTCCAAGTTCAAAGTGACTGGTCTCGGCCCTCTGACTCAACTCACTGTGGCTCTTTGACTCCACCAATTTAGGCTTAACTTGACAATTGAGCTCGTTTCTGCCTCCACAGCGGCTCAGTCTGTATGACTAAACCTCCAATCTGTGCAGTGTGTCTGGGTTGTAGATGTTGAGACCTTGAAGCCATAACTTTGCTGTAACGGAGAGGAGAGCAAAGCGCCAGTAAAAACAGAGCGAGCAGATAATGAGTCAGCTTTCTAATTTGATACGAGCCACGGCGGCCAGCTAAAGCGTTACAAAAAAAAAGCTTCCAAAGGGTTTTTCAAAACACAGAAAATGAAAATGTCTCTAGTAGTAGTAGTTGAACAGTATTATACATTATTGTAAAGGTGTATAAACTCCAGTGGTAGGTAGGTGGTGGTGATGGGGGGGGGGGGGGGGGGGGGGGGGGTTTGTATGGCTGGTGTAGGACAATAAAGCAAAGACTACACAATTGTGTCAGAAACATTTCAATAATGTTTAAACAGTTACAGTCTCTCGTCAGGTTGATCCAGAAAAACAATGTGCTGACGCAAGTAAATCCATCACCCCTATAACGAATCTGAAGCGTTTGCTTCTCCTGGCTTTACTGACCTACAGCCATCCTCAAACCACCTTCTCATTGGATGAAGGAGCAACCAGAGTCAGAGATACATCCAAACATCCATCCATCCTCCTGGTTCCTCAAAACCACCTCAGGGCAACAATCACTTTTTGTCTTAAAAGTGTGGAAATGAAATGTTTCCCTTTCAGTAGATGCAACATTTAGAATTTTGTTGCACACATCTGTTTTTTACTTTTACCGGCGTTTTGTTGCCGGATGGTCCTAACTTGCTTCTCTGTTAATAAAACAAGCTTCAAACATGATCTTTGGTGAACTGAGGACGTTCTGAGGAGCCCAGCCCTGCTGGTGCAGTGATGTCTTTCCCAGGAGTTTTACAACATTGTTGGTACCGTAAGACTGTGTGAATTATAGGCGAGGTTCCAATCGCCTGCAGCAACCAGCTTTTCAGCAGAAGGCTAGATGGAGTACATCACCGCGTGTAGGTGTGTTTCTGACCTGCCATTACGCGAAGCTCACCAGCTTATTTCTGAAGTGTAGCGTTCATGCCAACTCATGGAGCGGAGAAGGATATCCTTCACACATGCACCAGCTCACCATTTAGAACAGTTGTATATTTACCCATGATGCATAATGTCTTTACCATGCACTCTAAATGGCGAGCTTGCGCAGAAGAACATAACATATCCCGCCGCTGCTGGCACTGACGCTTCCCTCCGAGGCTGAACATCTTTAACGCCACGGCTCATATTACAGATTAAAACCCAGAGAAGAAAAAAAAAGTAATCTGGATATCCGAACTGACAAAAGTTGCAAAATTCAAAAGATCATCAGAGCACATTTCGGGCTGCGAGCCAACACCCACACCAGCGTACCACATAGAGGACAGTGATGCTTTGAAGTTGTATTCTAGTGGATATTGATTAAAAAATAAAATAAACCTGCAAAAAGACTCCAGTCTGCAGTATCTATGAAGCGGAAGGAGATGGCATTGAAGCCACACTGTAAATATAGAATAATAACCAGTTTGTTTGCCAAGGCTGCACAGTATCTAGGAAAAAAAGAAAAAAGACTGCAATTTGCCAAACAAGGTACTACGGTGCTGTTCTCGGGTTCAAATCCGACTTACAAACAAGGAGAAAATCTTTAGAAGAAGCAAATCAAACTCGACTCCACGACTTCTGTGGAGGAAATCCAGCCAAAGAAAAAGTTTTCTTTTCTTCCCGTCAGCGCTGTGCAGCCTTAGCATTTGCTACTACATGTTAAGGCCGTACATGTGAGGCCTTGTCTAATACCACTGTCTACAAAGTCAGGCTACTCCAAACATTGAATATTGAAACCAAGATTACATGTTTCTGTCTTAGAAACCCACGGGTGGTAACAACCACCCGGTGGAGGATTACGTGGGCTTTAATGATGATACGTCACCACATCCTCGCTTCCAAACACAAACCGTGTCGTGGTTATTGTTGTTGTATGTGTTGTTGCGGTCAGTTTCCATATGGGTTGGTAGCCAACGTAGAAGTTCAAAAATCCTCCACCTGACCTGCATCGATGCCGTTTTGGAAATGATTTACACAAAACCCTTTCAAAAGGTTTCTTTTCCCCCCCCAGACGTGGCCTCTCTGCGGTGAAACAGAGACGCACGTGGAGGACCGACAATGTGAATCTTCTACGATGGCTACATCTGAAGGAGACAGCGACGCTGCTGCGTCACCAGTAATAATACTCTCCTGCTGATAGGGGGCGCTTCACTCTGAGTAAGCTCATACTTCCTGATGCAGTCAGGACCAGATATACATAAAAAACTAGTCATCTTGAACATTATAACCCTGTTATACCAGCTCTGGTGTGTATGTGTGTGTGTGAGCTGTTTGTTGTGTGTTCAGTTCAGCAGCATTGGGCTTTTTCTGAAAGGGGTTAATATGAGTCTGCGTATGACAACCATCGCCAGCCCATTATTGTGGCGACAGGCTTTTTTCTAAGTGAACCCCCCCCCGTGAAAGCAGATGTGGGAGAATCCAGGTCGGGTTTATCGGTGGTGGTGGTGTCGTGGAATTTACAGCGCCGTGCCCGAGCTTGCGGCGTTTCTGACTGAACCCAATCGAGCTGAGTCGAACCAGATTAAACCGAGCTGCAGCACTGGCAAGAGTTGTTTGACATCCTTATCTAACATTCTTCATCTTGAAAACCAGAGACGTGCGTGTGTGTTTGTGTAGAGAAAAGATGTAAATATGCTGCCTTGACACACAGATCTGTTCTTTGGCGTGGTCACTTCCGAAGACAGGTTTTTAGAAGCTGTCCATACAGCGAAAAAAAACAAGAACAGAGGAAGTAGATTGGACTTGCACCTCTATTTAAGTGTCTGTTCATCAGGCCTGGGTCGAGCAGCCCTTAAAATCACTTGTGATGCTTTACTTCACCCATTGGATCCAGACGGGCGGGGTCTTAGCTGCAAGAGAGCTGAGAGAATGAAAGTAAAGTCCCACCTTGTTGTTGACCACAGATTATTATTAGCTATTATCTGACCTGTCCCACTCATCTGTAACTCAAACAACTTCAAATAAAAATGAATGATCGGTTGAGACTATTGAACCCAGGGCTGAGGTCATACTGAGAGAAGGAACATGCTCAGTAGTATTCGTGTAGGAGTTCAAACAGTGAAGCTTGCCAAACAAGGAAGTTTCTAGACATACACACTTCACTTTTATATATATATATATATATACATATACACATATATGTATATATATATACTGTATACGATATAAAATATGTATATATATATATATGTATCTCTGTCTTACGTCGCTTTTTCGATACATTTTTAAACCTTTTATTCTTTTTTTTTTAAGTTTTTCTTAACCCCTGAGAATACCATGGACTGCTTTAAGTACAAAATACAACTCTCTGCGAGAACAACAAAAAGTATTTTTCTTAAAAACAAATTTACAAACTTAAGAGCGCAGGCCTCTGAAGCCGATTATTACATTGTCATCATTCATCTAACAGGAGAACAGGTGCAGCAGAGCCATCGGGGACGAGAGCTCGGCCACGTCAAACTGTGTCGCCGCCGTAAACTCGCTCAGTGCTCATCTGAAACAAAAAGACTTCTTCTTACTACACTGGTGGCATAAATTGCATAGATACACATGGATGACATTTCTCTTGATGCCTGAAAACTGTGAACTCTGGAGGTCTCATACAGTTACTAAGTGACTTTTAAATCTTTCAATGATGTGGATAAACTGCACACACTGGATGCTCGAGAAGCGTAGGGTTTTCAAACTATGTAATTGTTATTTCTAAGATACTCATAAAACTTGAATGTACTGTGAGTGAGAAACCAGGAGTTGGGATTGAAAGCTCTATAATGTGGACTTTTTGAGTTGAGATTATTTTTTCTCCAGTTTTGTATCGACCAAATGAGGACAGTCTGCAGTGACTGGGATGCTCTTGTGTGTTTCTACTCGCTTTGTGACTTTTGTATATATTTTTACAGGAGAATCTTGATTACTGAAGCCTTAGTAAATAACGATTATTTTTTATTATCGGTTTAATCAGTTTAATATGATGAGTAAAAAAAAGAAATCTCCATATGTAGGAGGTTAAACACAGCACATTGTTGCATTAAAAGTTAATTAATTAATCAAAGTAGTTCACTTTTGGTTGACTAATCGTTGACGGACGGAATAGACAGTTAGCTGTTTTGCCACCAATCGAAAAGACTCGTTTTGAACGGCAGGCTTGAGTTCTATTTCCTGTGTTTTTCCTTTCTCCATGTGTATCTATTGTTGCAGCTCTCTGGTGACAGTTTAACCTGGCCAAAGCCTGTTTACCGATGGTTCTGGACTGCAGTGATCTAGTTAGAGGGGGGGTGGGGGGGCACAGAACAGTAGGCAGCTCTTTGCACTGATAGTACGGTGTGGCTCTGCTTTGCTAACTGTTGCAGATGCTTTGTTGATTAATGGCAAACGCTGCATTTACATCCTTGTTTCAGGCACTAGACAATTGTTAAGGAGACAAGGCGCCCAACACTGGCTACACTCGGTAACCAATCCAACGGGATTTCCTTTTGGTTTGATTGTTACAAATCCGATTGAGAAACGACTGATTGATCTACTTACTGATTGATAAGGTTGGGGGGGGGGGGGTCGAGGAGAGGCGGGGGCACAGGGCAAGCGACAGAAGGCACAGAGTTTCTAAGATGATTTTTCTCCAAAGATTCAGAAAAAAACAAAAAAAAAAACTGAACTCAGAATTTGAAAGCAGCCGACAAAAGTCAGATCAAATATTTCAATAACGGCTGTGATGTGAGCAAAGGGATTTGCTTATAGTAGTATGTGTGTCAGTATGTCTGTGTGTTTGTGTCTCTGTGTGACAATCTCAATGAGCTCCAGGGTTGGGGTCAATCGTTTTGCTATTAAAAAACTGGAAAAGCTGGAAATCTAAATTTGAGAACGACGGCTTTAGTGTACATTTTGCAACCGAGTAAACATTATGAGAATTGAACCCAACCCTGAATGAGCATCTATTATACACACGAGTGCTTACATTACAGCTCTTATGACTAGCTAGTTGTGCTTTTCAAGGCTGAATACATGTTTATCCCATGTCACCCTCTGTACATATTCAGACCAGCTCTGGTGTGAAATTGTCTTTCCACTGAAAACAAGGACTCATTGGATGCTTCTCAGGCCACAGAGACCAAGAGCGAAGCAGACCCTGAAACCAGCTTGAATAATAATAATAATAATAATGCCCCGAAGTGTTTGTTCCCAAGTCTGGCAGATATGAGACATGAGGCCAGAAAAGGGTACTTCAACGCCCAGAAACAAGAAGAATCTGAAACACAAAACAAAACAAAAAGACTATTTGTTGAATGTATCGCATCTTGTGGTAAGCCGACGACAAACTACGGTACGGTGGAGGCGCTTAACTGTACGATAGGCAAACAGCTACATTCAAATTCCCCAATCCCACCCCTCCCCCCCCCCCCCCCCCCCCCCCCCCGAAAACAAAGCAGGTGAGAGCTGAAGAGATTTTCCTCTGGTAAATGTGACGGGGATTTGGTTGAACAAAACCATCCACCCATGTTTTGCGAACTGTATATTGGGCACAGATGGAGAAACAATTATCTAGCGGGACTCTGCTTGGATAACTGTGAGTTAGTTTGAGTCTGAGTTCTTTAGGATGCCAGCACGCTCCTTCTCAGCAGGTCCTCGTTCCCAGAATGCAACTGCGGCAAGCGGAGTTTGCGTCCGCCAGAGCGTGTGTCCGATTCACTCTGCTCGCCATCGGAGAAGTACCCGTCAGTCTCGGCAGCATCCAGCAGGGACGCGCCCTTTCCTGTGAGCGGATGGCCCACAGACGCCAGCCCTGCTATACCTCCACCTCCACTGACGCCTCTACCTCTGGATTTACCCTGGCGGGAAAGGCGGAGCCGCGGGCCCCTGCCACGAATGAACGACCCTGTGTCGGGAAACGTGAACCCGGGGCTGGAGCCCGGTCGTGGAGATGAGGATGCAACACCATTCCCTGTGTAGATGCTGTTCCACAGGCCGCGGTCCTCCGAGATGTGACAGGAATCCATTTTGGAGATGGGTGGCTGCGGCGGCGGCTCCCTGTACAGGTCAGAGCTCCTTGTCTGGTGGTGATGAAGGGAGTGGTGGTGCCTTGAGGAGCCGCCGGACCTTTCTCCTTTCCGGGCCACATGGATGGGCTTTTCCTCTGCCACGCTTGCCCAGAGGCTCTTTGCCGCAGAGGGGCTGCCGGCGGAGGGGCTCCCGGCGGTGGAGGCGGCCGGTGCAGGCAGGAGCGCCCGGGGCAGGGTGGGGCTGGTGGATTGTGGTAGACCACGAGCACGGGGCTTGTTGCTCCCTCGTGGCTTGCGGCCCAGCTGAGGTGTTTTCCAGGTGGACTGCATGGAGTTCTCCATCATGAGGTTTAGCAGGCTCTCCTCGCCTTGTAGGAGCTGGATGACAGGAGAGAATAAGAAGAAGAAGAAGAAGAAGAAGAAGAAGAAGAAGAAGAAGAAGAAGAAGAAGAGAGGAGGTGAGAAAAGGAAAGACAGGAATCAGGATATAGGCGATGAGAGGAAATCAGAAGAGAAGAAACAAAGAGCTCAATCAGTTCATGTTTGCCATAAATACACGTTTTACACAAAATGTTTATGATGTATCGGAAATCTTGCCTTTTGATCAATAGTAGGGCTGCACAATATATATATATATATATATATATATATATATATATATATATATATATATATATATATATATATATCGTCATTGCAATGTCATTCATGATGAACACATTGTTCAACTTAGTTAAAAGAGTTTCAGTAGAAAACTGAACTTTAAAATGTAAATATCAGTTTTTTATTGCTGGCTTTTGTGTTTAGTTTAATGTTCAATGTGTTCATACTGAAAGCAGCAGAAGGGCCGAACCGAGTACACTTTAATACGTTTATTTATCAAAAGTAATATCGTTATTTGGAACAGAAACTCCCCACTCACCTCCACCGACACCACATTTCCAACAGCTCAACATCTGAGCAGCTGATGCAAAACATCCATTGAGAAAGCTGAGGTACTCTAACAGCATTGTACATTGTGATGTTTAATCTCTTTGTGAGATGTGTCTCTAATTTACTCCTGTGTGGTAAAGAAACTAGTTTTATTATTAGTGTCTACAGCCAGTGGGAGCTGCAGGTCTGTTTGATAAAAGTCATTAAATCACGCCCTGTTAAAACTCAGATTTCTTTTCTTAAGGATATCTTTTTCTCGTTCTTGTTTCATTGACTAAATGATCTAATCCTGTTTTGTTTTTTTTGTCCCTGAACACATGCTCAAACAATGGAGTTATATCAGGCATTCTGGTTGCAGCCCCCTGCCAATCAATACACAAACAGAGCACATTCCTGAGGAGAACAGCAGGTCAGCCTCAGTGCAGCTCTGCTCTGACCATCAGCGCTCTCATCTAACTGATCAACCCACGATGACAAGTGAGCAAAACTAAAAACAGAAATAGAAAGGTGTACAGCCGAGGCGTCACTTTGCGGGCCTCCTGCTGCTGAAGGCCTACCTGGTCGGAGAGCAGGCTGCCGCTCTTGTCCCGATGCTGGGCACCCAGAGCCCACTGGCTCAGCATGTCATCAGCGGTGATCTGAACCGACTGGGCGAGCCAGCTGTCGAACAAAGAGTTGTCCAACGGGAAAGACTTTGACAAACCTGAGAGAAGGGGAAGGGACATAAGCGGGGAGAGAGAGGGGGGGGAAGAGATGCATGATAGCAAGACCGAGACAGAGGGAGTGAGAGAGCGTGGGGGGAGAAAACGATGGGAGTGAATTGGTAGGGATGAAGGGAAGAAAAGAGGGAGAGAAGAAGGAGAAAGACAAAGCAGACAGGTAAGGGGTGCTGCACATTTCTTATGAATGAATATAAATACAGAACATGGCAGCTGAGCTGAAGGGAATTGCCTCTCAGATGAAGTAAAAAGCATAAAAAGAGCACCTGCAAAGCAAAACCTTGAATCCCACAATTCTGTTAAATACAGGGTGAGCTTCACTCCATTCAAATGTTACACTTCAATTGAAATAGTAAAAGTTGACCTTAGATTTCTTTTACTAACACAGGAAACGCATAAAGAAATTGTGAATGTTGAAGACTCAATTTCGACTTTTTCCAAAGTTTAACAGTCAAAGCACGAATTGAAATCATATAAAGTTGATTGGTGGACAAAACCTGCAAAGTTTCTTTGCCAAAAAAAAAGATGATTCACCTTTAAAGTAAGTGGAGGCGGCACCAGTGATATTCTTCTTTGTTTGTGGTAATTATACCACCGTCTCAAAATGAATATAATCAAAACAGTTATGTAACATCTCAGATTTGCTGTAAATTGCTCACATAGCACCTCTAGATGTTATTTGGCCTCATCACAATAAAAAAATGGAAACACAGAACGTACTGTAGGTCTGTCAGGAGGAGAACAAATAACAACTTGACACGGTGACATTTACAGTATGCAGAGATAAGCTCCAAATCCAAACATGCTGTTTCTGTCACTTCATCAACAATGAAGATATAAACCCATTTTACAGCAGAAATCCTGTTTCCTGTCTCCTTCCCAACACTCTGTGTGTATGTGTCTGTGTGTGTGTGTGTGTGTGTGTGTACAGTATAATTAGGAGATTTTCAAGGCTCCTTTTCTATCATTGTGGGCTGTGAAAGTGCTGCCAAAGCACTGTGTGTCTGTCTGTGGCATTTTTGTCGACGCATAAACTCATACATAAACACAATGCAGTGAAGACTGTGAGGCTTAAGGAGAACAGAGAGGAGGGGGGGGGCACTTCTTCTCCCCTGTTCCCACCGAAGAGGGTGCCTACATTTTGGCTTTCATTGATGGCATCTAATTAAATCAGAATCCAGTCTCGAATCCAATTTTTGAACACACATTTCTTAAGGATTAGCTTTTGAGAAAAGTATCAAAAGTTATAAATAATGACGTTTTGCCAGATACATTAGAGGTAGGATATTTAGACAAATTACAACCTAAATGTTTCACATATTGCTGATAAAAAGAGAGAGGAGATTAACTGGACTTTTAAGTAAGCTAGCTAGCAACAACACACATCGAGTTAGAAGTGTTTATCATGTGTTGTTCCTGTGTAGATGACATAACAGTCCAAAATGTTCTAGTGCTGCAACATGAGACATGAACCCTGATTTGATGAGAATATGTGTGTGTAGTTTCTTTTAAAGAGCATGTTCACAGAAAATGGGATGATGACAGCGAGACCACCAGGTGATAGCAGTTTTGGACTCCAAAAACCGCCTACTCTCTTATTTTTTGGAATAACTATCACCCGTAACACATAGAAACAACCAAAGAAACCCTGTCAAAACTCAGCACACTGAGCCTGTAGACAAAGAACAGTATAAGCTATTTGCTCTGGTGAAATATCTGTATTTGTGTTGAAGAAAAACAACTTTTAACAATTTCAGACCAATCTGAAACAGAACTGTGAGCAAAGGAAAATGCTCTTTGTTGGAAAAACAGAAGACAAAAATGTATGTGCTGCCAAATCCAAATGATCTTACAGTCCAGAGGGTGTATTATCTAGTGAATGGATGAAATGTAATGTTCTTACTTAGCCAGGAACAGCCATTAACCTCTGCACACAGAACACGGTCAGATCCACTTTGGGGAACAACCCTTAAGACCATATAAATATAAGCAGAGATGCCGATAATGTTGAAAAAAAACTTGCACACAAGCACATTATGAAAGGCACCGACAAGAGAGTGCAGATTGTTCTTTCTCTTTTCTCTACTATCTTAAATCTTCAGTGCCTATAATGATCTGCCAAGCTGGACGGCAGGAGGTGCTGTTAGGGTGGCTTTCACACCAGCTATACTTCACACACACACACACACACAACACACACACACACACACGCACAAACACACACACACCGAGCCGGTCGTTTCCATGACGCAGCATGTCTCTGCAGGAGTCGAGAGAGCTCCGAGGGAGGGAATAGGTGACGGAGGGAAAAAAAAGAGCCAGTGAAGAAGTGTAAGGAAGACAAGAGGGGATGATGGAGAAGAGTAGCAGAGTTCAGAGAGAGGAAGGTGGGAGGGAAACCTCAGACATGCCACTCTGTAGTCTTTAGATATGTTGAAATGCTCACATACTATACATCCCAACATTTATTTGACTATGTTTTACATCTGGGCAAAGATAGACACACGACTAAGAGTCTACAGCCATGCTAGCAGCTGTGTGAAGCTGTGCTAAGACACAGCAGTGCTTTGAGCCAAATGCTAACCTCAGAATGCTAACGTGCTCACAATGCTAATGTTAACATGTTGACGTTTAAGAGTTATAAGGTGTAGCGTGTTCATCCTCTTAGTCAAGCGTGTTAGCATGCTAACATTTGCTAATTAGCACTTAACACAAAGTACAGCTGAGGCTGATGGGGATGTCAGGTATTTAGTCATGAACATAAAAGCATTAGATGAAATAGAAGTTGGACCTGATGATGCTGATTGATCTTTTCAATTCATATTGAGGGGCATGAATCAGAATCCAGTAACATCTTTACAATAGTTGTCAAGACATTTTACTCAAAACTACAAATGTAAGAAAAGTCAGAGGATCACCAAAGTCAGTAGGATTCATCTTATGGGCATCATGAATGTTTACAACATTTCATGTCAATGCATCTTGTAGTTGGTGAGATCTAGACCAAAGCACTAGAGGCACTAGCATGGCTAAATAACTTGTAACGTCCCATGTTAAAAACCTTCCTGGTGTTGCTGCTGCTGCTGTTCCCCACTTTACAGTCAAGGATTACAGTCATTGCAGCATGTTGGGGTGGCTTTTTACTAATTTATCCCAAGTGTTTAGCTAACATGCCCCTTTTTAACCCACATTTAATGTGATGAAAGTGCATACAATTGTCACTTTCCCACAAATTCTGTTCAATTTCACTTCAAAGAAACTACAGAAATGTGATAGATTGACATTCTTTCTAATACATACCCACATATATTTATTTGCAGAGGAAGCCTACTAATAGTGGAGCTGTGTCTTTTAAACCTGATGACGACAGTGACTCCTCCTCCTTCGTCAGCTACAGCTAACATGCTGAACTAACAGGCTACTGTAGGCTACTGCTATGAATCAAAAGGTGCCTTTACAGCCATCTGAAGCCCTTGTTCAAGGCTTTGTTGCATGACAGCTACATCTTTGTGCATCGTTGCGAGTGCACACTAGTCCTACAGCTACAAAAAGCCCCAGGATGTCTTTACAGAACAGCTGATGTAGCAGCAAGCAATAATTCACTAGCCAGCGCTACACTAAGGCAGTGCAGGGTAAGGAATGTGCTAGCAGCAGGACAGGGCCAAGACCATGCCTTTGCAGGAGAGAGAAAGTGTGTGTGTGTGTGTGTGTGTGTGTGTGTGTGTGTGTGTGTGTGTGTGTGTGTGTTGCTCGACCTAAAGCCCTCACTACAGTCTGATGATTGTTCTCGGGTGCCAACCGTCCGCCTGGAAACTCAACCAGAGAGACAGAGATATAAAACAGAGAAACTGAAACAGAGTAAACGTGCAGGAGGAGGAACGGTGCGATCTAAAGACCCAGCAGAGCGATGAAAGGGAGACAAGAGGTGCAGCAGGCAGAAAAAGAGTAAATTAAATAGGCTAAATGCCCGATTAAAGAGGTGAAATCACAGTCGAATAAAAAGCTCAGCATGAATCAACAGAAATGAACCTGTCGGAGTTGTTCTCTAGAACAAAAGGGACGTTTGATCACACTCACACTATTCCAATCTGTAATTTGGCTTCATTATCTTTTTGGCCACCTGAATAAAATGTAACATTTTCAGTTTTTCTTTGCTCTTCAAGTTAATGCTAAAGGCAACATCCACCCTAATCCACTTTAAAAAGCTATTACAACGGCCCCTTGAAATTCTGGGCCTGTTGTGTCTTCTAGATTTGCTACCCTTCGCTGATATTCAACAATAATACAGAGAAAAGGCTATCATGCGAGACTCAAAGATAGCCTGACTAACAACAGGCTGAATGCACTGTAGCCAAGAATATTGCTGAGAGTGAGGGGCACTTTCCTCACTTGTTACCGACTGCAGTAATCTCAAGGCTTTTTTGCGTTTACTGTCACCATCAGGCACAAAGGTTGAAGAAAGGGAGTCACATCAGGCAGCTTATTACTGTTAATACAAAATACCTCTAAAAAATGCACAGAATATCAGTGAATAATAAAGAAGAAATCAAGTAGCATATTTACGTTTTTCTTTGTCAATGTAGATTTGTTAGGATTCGGCGCTCTCAGGGAACTACTTCATATCCACCCCTCGTTGTTCAATCTCTTTATTACCAATATACATCTGCACTTTACTGCTGTTTGCACTTCTGGTTAGATGCTGAACTGCATTTTGTTGTCTTAGTACTTGTACTCTGAGCAATGACATTAAAGTTGTAATAAAGCTACAGCTGGGAAATGTGTGCGAGCGGCGAGTTAGCTAAATAAAAAACTCTTACACGCCACAATCGTGACACAAGCAAAATAGTAGCCTAAAATTCAGCTCAGGGGTCGTGTGAGTCTGGAGACTCTTGGAAGTTAACCCGGCTCGTATGCACACCTGCGCATGCACCAAACAGAAGCAGGATTTTAGATTCACAATCAAGTCGCCTCTTTAAGAGTTGTTCAAAAATAACGATTCACTGCTGAAGAAACTTTGAGCAGGTATTAGGATCCTGACAATTATTTACATTTTAATTTATACAATGGCTGCTTCAAAAAAGGTTGAAGAGACATCATCTTAAATACTTCCTTCTGTTTGCCAGTTAAATCTGTATAAATGCAAATTGCAACGTGTAGCAACTCTCAAACATGCAGATTAGATCGGACTGAAACTCAGTTTTAAGGGTAAAACGCCTCAGCGCCTGTTAGGGTGACACCAGGAAGATTTCCAAAACAATCTGCCGTTTCCAAATCACCACTGGCATATGGGCACCGCTAATAAACAGTGGGGATAGGGGACAGTGCATCTGAGGAGGAGTTCTGGTACATGTCTGTCTTCTCAATCCCAGAACACTAAGAGGAAGACAAAGCCCTGGGAGTCAGGACCAGACCCGACAGAGAACAGATGGCCTGACACACACACACACACACACACACACACACACACACACACACACACACACACTGTGAGATATGAACACATACGGCATGCAAAAACAAACACGCAGATGATACACTGAGACAGGAACGACATATATATATATATATATATATATATATATATATATATATATATATATATATATAACATGCATACATGCACACACACACACACACACACGCAGACAAATGATACAAGAAAAGCACAGCATATACACAGAAGGGGCTTGTTTGTCATGGTAACACAATGTGAGAGATGATCTCACAGCATCTATTCAACATCAAACTGCAGTCCTTATCCCCCATCAGTCAGACGGAAAGACCGAGACGGAGAAAGACTGAAGGATAAACAGAGAGAGAGAGAGAGAGAGTAATACTGAAAAAGATAGAAAGAGAAAAGGAGAGAGAGATAATATCAGAACAGGAAGCAAGTGAGGCAGAGCCAAACTACTCTCCTGTCCTGTGTTATCGTCTGTTTATTGATCATATTCACTTCAACAGGAAAATACTGTTGGCTCTGTGACGCGCAGCTCTGGTTAAATAAGGAAATGAGATAGTCATGCGTCATCGCTGATAGTCACTAGGTGTGTGTGTGTGTGTGTGTGTGTGTGCCAGATTGGATCTTGATTGTGCTGTAAGAGACAGATGGACATATGGTGTTGGATTCTATATACTGAATATTACACTGCATATGTTTACTAAGGGTTTGACCAGATCAGATGTTTAAAGTCTGACACTGATATAATAAAATACTCAAATTGTTTAAGGTTTTTATTGCCAAGGATTCAATATTTCCTTAAGAACGTCACTCCTGCCTCCTCTGAACCACATTTAGACGATCACAGTGCACACACACTCTCCATAAAAGCCATTATAATGACATCTGTGTGTTTAATAGTTATGGTGTCGGTCTATTTGTTCTTGCTTTGCCCTGGAACTGAGCTACCATGCTGTACCGAACACTGTTGCGTGGCAATGAGAGACGAAAATCTATTTTTCAAACCATCATTCCTGTTGTAATAGCATGAGATGAGAATACACTGGACATGAGACAGTTTGGAGACAATTCCCAACACAGTAAACAATGATCAATTCATCTGCAGATCATTTTCTATATTTATCGATAGGTTTATAAAATATAAGAATAGTGAAAGATGTCGAAGGTGATATCTTTAAATGTCTTGTTTTCTTAATATGACATAAGAATGTCCATATTTTCCGTCAAAGGACTAATGGATTTGTCGAGGAGTCGTAGAAGCTCTAATTCAAACGGACAAAACCTTCCACTTACAAGCCTGCAGCTGACACACAAAGCAAAAACCACAAACTGAATCTATGTGGATGTATGGATCGATTTTACATTACAGAGATGATAACAATCGAGTGAGGTTAAAGCTTGGCCGTATATGATTCCTACCAAAACGCTATAATCCCACACACAAAGTCAAAGCCCATTTCGTTATCAACAGAGCAGCTCTGCGTTTCATCCTTTGATGACAGCGTGAAGTCTTTGTTGGGTGGTTTTTGTAGCTTTGAGCAACGTTCTGTCATGTTCGTTTTCTGAGATCAGAGGGAGGAACCGAGCTCCTCACATGTTGCCGTAGTGCTGCTGTCGGTGTCCCGTTATGTATTTTACACGCGTGTTATTAGTTGCATGCTGATGTGTCTGTTGGGGAGGTCAAACTTCTTCGTCGTTCTATCATTTAGCTGCAGGACTCTGATGACTTCACCCCGGACTTCTCTTTGGAGAAGGGGAGATGGGTAAGTGAGGAGAGAATTTACCTTTTGAGGATATATTAAGTAGTAAATGACTATAAATAGTATCCATCATGTAGATGAACTGCTTTAAAGGACATGAGAGAGCACGGTTAGTCATCAGAACTCATTTAGGCTCTCGGATATTAATCATGTTCAGTGATCGTCTGCGCAGCCCACAGCTTTTCACAGAATGTCCCTGCAGGAATATTCATAACTTATACTAGATCTGTATACATATAAACAAGGATTATGTAAGACTACAAATCCACCCACCTGATGTCCTACATATAGAAGCTAATCACAGCGGAGGCGCTTGTTTTTAAAGGAAGCCTGAAGATATGAGGACTTTATTTTCCATTTTATTCGCCCACACAAACATGCTGTACATCACAAGTAGTGTTTCTTTCCCTTTCTTGTTTGCCTGTTAACTATTTATTTTCTTATGCAATAACAACTTAAATTACATTTTGATAGTTTCTTTTCATCTTAAACTTTGTACTTTAATCTGCAGCAGTTTATATTAGCATTTATAAGAACTATATAAACATCTAATAAATGGTTTATAACAAACTGTTATGTAGTTGTAAGCAGATATAAATGTTTAATAATGTATTTGTTGACACGTATAACTCATATATATATATAAATATAAATACATATATATAAATATAAATACATATATATATAAATATAACACATATATATATAGAGAGAGAGGAGGAGAAAGAGAGAGGAGACCAAAGAGAGAGAGAAAGAAAGAGAGAGAGAAAGAAGAGAGACAAATGAGAGAGAAGGACAGAGAGAGAGAGAAAGAGAAAGTACAGAGAGAGAGAACAGAGAACACAGAGAGAGAGAAAGAGACACACAGAGGAAGAAAAGAGAACACAGAGAAGAGCGAAGAGAGAGAGAGAAGAGAGAGATAGAGATGTAGCTGAGAGAAGATGAAGAAAGCTAGACAATAGAGAGAAGGAATAGATAGATAAATAAAGAGAGAATAGAAAGAGATACACATATAGCGAAATAGATATAATAAATATCTACAAGATATGTATAAATACAAAGTATCACACATAGTATAGAATACATATATACTAACTAACATAAATATATACAAATATATATATAAATATAAATATACAAATATATATATATATATATATATATATATATATACTATATACCCATTAGCTGTTTATAACAGATAATATATATTATATATATAATAAAATGTCTTCCTAAAAGTTGTAATAGTTGACAAATACTGTTCATTAATTAACACTTAAAGTCCCTACAGACATGTTTTTCTATATTACAGTGTGTTATAAACAAATTTTTTTTTTAATGCTAAACATTACTGCTTATAAATTCTAAATAGGGGGAATTAAAGTTATGTGTTACCATTTCATCAATACAACAGCGTCACTATTTGGACATGAAGTAATTTTTCAGATTATATAAGGAGAAAATCCAACTGAAGCTCATAACGCAATATTTTTTGGTCTAAAAGATCCGGTTTGAACATGCAGCACAACCCATTATTTAGTCTTTATACTATAAATTGTTTAATGTATTAATTGTTACTACCCTTTAAAAAAAAAAAAAGGTTATGTCATTTTGAAGGGGAACACTTCTGAAATAGGAGCGATAACCTAAAAGATATAACCTGAAAGAGAGGAAACACCGTATTTGATCCTGACAGCGCGCTCTGGTTCTGCCACGACCGACAGCACCAGCTCTCATCAAACTGTCACGGCGCTGCTGTCCCATGAAGCAGCTGCATCTGAAAAAATAAACTGAGGATGTTTTCAGGATGTCATGAAATATGACTTTACGGGAGCTCCAGACACATCTGAGGGTGCCAACTTTCAAAGCGAGCCTGTCTGCCTCAATGAATGCAGATAGAGAGGTAAATAGATGGACATGCACGGAGGGGAAGATATTCAATTTAAAATCTTCAAATCCCATGTTTCTGCAAAGACTTGCTTTGGTATCTGCACCTCTGATTTAACACACAAGTCAACAGATTTCTACCCTCGCTAACATGAACCTGAATTACTTCTGCAGAGTGGAAAAAAATGAATAATTAAACTTCTCTCACTGCTTCAGAGTATACTTGTTACTTTAATGAGGATGTATGTGCAATTGAAATGTTAATATGCACCCCAATAGTCAGGCAGGTGGCTTGTCTTGTTTTGACAACTTAAAAAGCTACAGATTCCATCGCCACAGCCGTCAGTGTGTGTCCATCAGCAGCCTGTCTTGTGTCCTCGAGCGAGACACTGAGCCTTTATCTCCCCGTTCACTTCAAGCCGCTGTGGATATGAGTGTCAGCTAAATGCCTGTAAATTGTCAATCCTACGAATAAATATCTACATATCTATATATATATATAATCTGCATGCTCAATTTCCATTTAATATCTGTCTTCTGAGCGTCATATGTAGCTGTAATGATCGGTGGTTGGGAATGGGCAGACAGCCATTATCATCCATAATCGTCTCACTTATGATGAGGATTGGCAGAGTCTCTCTCCTTTATTCTAACGGTGTCTCTCGCCCAGTCGCTCATTAATGACAAAGATTAACACCGACAGAGCTTCTCTCTCCGAGTCTCACCATCATTTTCATTACTAACTTTTTACCTATATAAAGGGTCGGGATTACGGGTGCAGAATTACTTTTCTTTGCTTGCGTTGAGGAGATGATGTTTAAAATGGGAATAAAAGAGACAAATGCCAACCTTAAGTTCCTAGAGACCAAGGTGACATCTTGAAAAAATAAATCGATTTTGAAAGGTGTAATTGTAATTTAAGACGATGTGGAGCAGCAAGCTTTCCATCTTACAGTAGGACTACATTGTAACTCATGTTGTACCACTTAGGAGGACCTTCTACAGTTCTACAGTCTAATACAAGGTGATTTATTTAAAACAGGAAAGCTGATAGTTGGGCTTCATAATTTACAGGAATCACATTTTTTTATATAATATCTAGTCTCGCTGCATCTCTCCCCCTCATTGTTCACCGTGAGTGACGTGACACTGCCAACTGCCAGCAGATCGATGCACGAGATGAGACCTGCGGGGCCGAGCGGCACTCAACTCCTATTAAAGATTTCACCGTTGCACCTGACACTTAATCTACACTGAGCGACACACAGAAAATGTATTACAACACTGATGATGGAGGCATGCAGTCTGTAGAAAAAGAAAAGGGACTACACCAGCATGGAAAGGATGCTGACTACAGAATACAACATGTTTTTGTTAAAAGTTGCAGCACTCTTGGTTCTTTTGTTATTGCATTTTGTCCTCATGAAGGGATTGTACATCAAATACATTATTGATGCATCCTTATGTTAGCAGAACATTTCCTACAGACAGGCAAATACACACATTTGGCATATGTTCAGCCAATGAGTTGCATTTGATCAGTTTGGACATCACTGAAAATCACACACACACACACACACACACACACACACACACACACACACACACACACACACACACACACACACACACACACACACACACACAGTGTACCTAGCTCTTTTAGCAGGGAGCCATTCTCTGGCTTCAATCTCTCCTTTTTCTTCTCAGGACTACTCTTCCTCCTCTCCTTCCCTTTCTCCTTCACTCCATTCTGCTTCCTCTTTTCTCCCTTCTGGGTTTTCTCTGCAGGGAGACACAGAAGGCGGGCTCAGGTTAGGGGGTTTAGCGGATTTATTCAAGTTAAGCTCGATTTAAGCGGGAAAGTCTCACTGATGCTGAGGAACTGGTTCCCTTCAGGTGGCATTTGAGTGAGAAAGTAGCATGCAAAGAATAATAAAGCTGGAGAAACATAGTGCAAAAAAAAGATCCTTATTATTGAAAGCTTTTCAGAATATTTGTTTCATTTATACGGTAATCATTTTATTTGCTAGCTACAACATGGCTAATGGAAACACCGAAATCTAATTTTAAAAATGAGTTTGACATTTGGATGTAAACATAGTAAGACAGATAGTTGCCAGAGGGAGAAATAAAGAACGAAGGATAGAAAAAACAGAGAGGAAAACGTGAATTTAAGGCGAGAGGGAGTTCAGTTTGCACACGTTACAAGGCCCCGTCACACCGTGCCACGTACTTATACAAAACGTATCAGAGCGAATGGCCAACGTATTCGACAAATGCCCAACAGATGCGTCTGTCTGATACGTTTTGTGACAGGGCCTACAGATAGATACACTCCTTGATTGTGTTGGATTGAAACACAAGTGCACAAAGAGCTTTAAATCTGAATGAGAAATCATTTTGTACAGGACATCATCCTAGCTGTAGAAGCTATAGGCCAATTTGTGGTTGCAGAAAAGGGAATGTGACTCACCTCCTGATGAGGTGAGGGGAGAGAGCTATAGTTCATCTTCAGTGGCACATTTACCCTTCTGCTCTACCCAGATAAAACCCAAAGGACCGGGATGCATGTTAATGCATGATTTAAAGGTTGCTTAGTATTCTAGTTAAAGTTTGAGGCTGAGGTTGACAGATTTAAGACCCACGTGGCCTTGATGGGCGATACCTCAGTTGACCTCAGAGTTAACAAACAAACATGTATCAGTGTGCAGAAGGACATTTACCAAGGTTCTGTACTGAAGTACATTTAGTTACTTTGCAGATTCAGATTAATGATATCAAACATAAATCAACAAATAAATGATGATCTATTAATATAGGTAAAGACTTTATTGATACTTGGAGTACATTCACAAGCTGTGCAGCACTATATAAAGTAATTAAACCTTTACCAGCTGCAATGTTAAAGTCATGAATACATTAATGCTTTAATACTTATAATCTAATATTAATATATAGTACTCTGAAACGGTCCGTTTTACATGAGTATTTAACTATATAACTACAACGCTGTCAGATATTTCCTCTAAGGAAAGAGACTCCGCACATACTGTGTATATTTACACATATGTGTGTTCGGGTATATGAGCACGCTGACACAAACATTGTATGACATGAAACAGAGCCCTGCAGAGCGCCTCCCTGCTGCGAGCTGTCCTCTCCCTCCAGGAGACTTCGCTTTCTGCCTCCAGCTCCGAGTGTGGCAGGTTACAACAAACACTGACACAGTACCTACATATGATCCAAGATACTGCAATAAAAACTGACTTGCACAATGTTACTGTATGTTGGAGCTGTGCAAGACATCGACACACTGCTGCAAAGATGGCTACGAATCGGCTGAAAGTTTAACGCATATAAAATCCTATTTCATAAGAAGCTACTTCACTGATGCAGTTTCTTTATATCTCGTTTCATTTGATGACAAACTTCTACAGATAGGTACAATAATAACATAGCTTATTTACTCTACGTTAGCTGCGGGTAGTGTTTTATATAAGAAAAGCAAAGACTGTAATGAGTCAGGACACAGGGGAACGACGAGAGGGAAAGTAGGTAAAGTTCAAACTTAACGACAGTGTAACATGTAAAATAACAGTAAATAATACAGTTCCTTGGTATTATAACGTACAGTCTGTTTATTTTTTACGATTATTTGATTGTTTAGTCTATAAAATGTCAAAGCTTATAAGACAGATAGTTGCTAGAGGAAGAATTAAAGAAGGAAGGACAGGAACAAACTTGCATTTAAGGCCTGAGGAAGTACAGTTTCCACAAATCACACAGATACACCCCTTGATTCTGTTTCCCCTTGATTATTAAATTGTGAAAAAACACCCGTCACAAGTTTGCAGATAACATGACTCTATACGACTGATACTTTGGACGTCTGGGTAGCGCTGCAAGTGGAGTCTCAGATACACCACAGAGTCCTGGTTGGAGCAGTGACTCAGGGAAGAGTTGGACTGGGACCCTTCCCACCTCCCCAGTATCACAACGCCAAGGGAAAAAAGAGGCGCAGGCTGGTCCAGCAGGAGGTGAGGGCAGCAGTGGAGGAGCGGAGGTCCAGCAGAGCGGCCGGCCTGAGGTACCAGGGGGCCAGCAAGCCTTGAATCGAAAGGTCACAAGGACTAATCTCTGGCAGGTCGAACCACAGCGCATCAACTTCCTGGTCCAGGTAGTGTACGATGTCCTGCCAAGCATATTGAGCCTCTTCATCTGGGGCAAAGCAGAATCTCCAGATTGCCCGCAATTCTCAGGCAAGGGGACGTTAGACCACTTCCTGAGCAGCTGCCTAGGCTCTAGGGCAGGGCTGGTACTCCCAGCGGCACGACCAGGTTCCGATACCCATTGCAGAGGCCATCATTGTGGGAATCAGCAGCTGCAGATGAGAACGACCCTTCACCCAGATGATTACCTTTGTGGAGGCTGGAGTGCAGCTTTCTAGAACCACAGCAGCCAAGAATCCATCAGGAATCCTACCGACCTTGCAGGACTGGCAGCTTTCTGTGGACCTAGTGAGCAGCTGAAGGTCCTACGGCACTTCGCCACAACAGGCCAGACATCCTCCTGGTCTCAGAGAATACATCGTCGTGTTGGAACTGACTGTGCCGTTGGAGGCCCCCCGAAGAGCCAGCAAGAACACCACAGAGGCAGCGGAGGAAGCCTTGAGCTGGATTGGGAGAGGAGGTCCACGGGGGGGAATGCCACCTGAACACAAGTCGTGGTCTGATCAACCACGGCCGGGTCACTTGGGCGAGTGTGTCTGATGTTGAAAGACCCGAAACAACCAATGACCCAATGTTACATCACTGTTGATGTGTTCAGGAGCATCGAAGAGATGTATTTTATCAATCAGAAAGTAGAAGAATTGATTATTAATGAGGTCTGCTTTAAACTATCACACACACACACACACACACACACACACACACACACACACACAGCATGTAAGGAAACGATGCAGTCTCACTCCACTGACTCTCACATATAAGGCACAGTATTGATCTCTCTGCGTCTCTTAGTCTATGCTATGGAGGCCCTTATTGTTGGGATGTCTTGTTGTAACAAGCTCCTGCTGTTTAGACAAACAGAGAGTGCTCACTGCATGGCTCACTAACTCTCCTGCTGCAGTGAATCATGTTTATATACTACATGTGTGTCTGTGTGTGTGTGTCCTTTGGTACAGCAGGTGGCACCTGCAGGCTTCATTACAGCTATACTGGGGTTTAGAAAAGCTCATTTTATTTGTTTATGTGTAGTGTTCAGCAGTCACTGTAGGGTGAAATAGCCCCCCTTCAAGCATGTTTATCAGTAAGTATCTGATAAAAAAACCCCCACATTAAAAACAGTATGAGTATGGCTCATTATTCTCACAGTTAAAAAACATATACATCTAATTAATCGGACTTTTCAAAATTAGGGGAACATTCGATTCTAATAATGCAAAACTTCCATGTAAGAATTACACTATAAAAGGACAATTTACATTGTTTTTAATTATCCTGCACTATAATGAGCAGCTCTTTTGCACGTCATTCTCTTTTCTTTTCCTTGCTTTCTATAAGCGGAAGCAGCTGCCTTCACAACCAGATGATCCCCGCTTAACGTAAACTGTGGTGAACAACATCCTGTGGCAGCAGGAAATAGAGCAAGGTGTTAAAACTTTAATTCATAGATTATAACCGGTCTCCTCCTTTAAAAAGAAATCTGGATATTTTTCTGTGAAAGTCTGTAAACAAGACTGCAGCTATGCTAGTGGCTCGACGAGGCTGAACAGCTGCAGTGCTTTTAGCATGCTAACATGCGCTAATTAGCACTAAACATGAACTACGGCTGAGGCTGTTTTGCAGTTATTTGGTAAAGTAAAGTATCAGTTATATTTACTCCTACTGAGGGAGACTTTAATGTCTGCACGAAATGACAATTCACTCACAACTTCTTGTTGGTGCAAGACGAAAAGTCAAGGGATCGCCAAAGTTATCTGGATTCATCTTCTGTGGGTCATGTTTGCATAAAATGTCTCCTCAATTCAATAGTTGTTGGAATATTTCAGACCAAAGTAGTGGACCGACCGACAGACCGACATGCCATCCTCACAGCTGTGCCACGAGCTTGTATTAAAAGCTTTACTATTATATTGTAGCTGTTCAGTAGCATACAGTATAGACTCTTTTGAAAGTGTGTGTGTGTGTGTGTGTGTTGGACAGTACATGTCTACACTGCGTGTGACTGTCATAGCCAGCAGTAGGCTGTCCTCATGCTTAGTTTAGCATGGAGGAGTAGGGCATGCATGAATGGAGCTGAGAGAGACCAGAGAGAGATTTCACACTGAGACGACCATTGTAAGCGCGTGTGTGTGTGTGTGTGTGTGTGTGTGTGTGTGTGTGTGTGTGTGTGTGTGTGTGTGTTTTTCAGGAGTGAGAGAGCAGAAAAGAAGAGAATGTTACGGTATACTGTAGTTCTCTTGGTAGTACCATACTTAATGTATGTTTTAAATAAAATGGAGACTGACAGCAGGAATGCTGATCAGGAAGATGAAATGGGATGGAATGAGGTGTTAAAAGCGTGGAGGGTTTTCTATTTCCAGGTCCAAGCTAGATCATCGCTCAGGTTTGTCAGGAGGATGTTCGGAAATGTCTTCTCTTTAAAAGTTATGTGGAGTGAAAGCTGCAGTAGCTTGTAAAAGTTATGAGTGTGGAAAACATGCACAGAACACAGGAAGGAAAGCGAGGTGTTGCAATTAAGTTTCAAGTTCGTTAGATGAAAGCGTTTTCTGTTCATGCTCAAGTTGTTTACCCCGTTAGTCATCACGAGCTTTAATAGAGATTAGGATTTTATATTTCGGTAAACCAACATGCGTGCGATAACACTTGTTTTATGTTTCCTTAAAGTCAAAATGCCTCTTTTCACAGGGAGGTCAGAGGTCGGCACACTAACAGACGAGATTTCTTTCAAGAAAACTACACAGATGTAAAAATATGGGATAATTAAAGAAAGCTGTTTCCTCTAATTACTATAGCACCTGCCACTTGCAGCTTCTCTCATCTACAGCAGCTTCTCCATGTGTGATTCTCTACTTTAGCTGTGCACCAGAAAAACAAAGCTAACATCCTTCCTGTCCCCCGCGTTCAAAGCCTGAACCGAGATATTTTGCTTTTTCAAAAAGGACTGTAGCAGATGGAAAAGCCTTTTTGGAAAAAGACCTATTTTACACACGGCTCAGGTTTCATTACTCCACATAAGGGAAAATCTTACATTAGAGATATTAGCGATAATATAATGTGCAGGGTGCATTTAGATTTACAGGGTGCTGTTTGTCAGATCACTAGACACATGGAGGCTGGACTGCCAGTACAACTATAACTCCTTTTGACAGCACAAACCTTTCCAGGAACCCAGAAACCTTTTTAGGAACTTATGAATTTTCCTTTCATTTCAACCGAAAGGAAACAGGGTAAATATTCATTTTTTTCCCCCCCGGTCAAAAAGGGGTCACTGCAGGGACATTTTTAACCCTTGCTGTCAGAGTTTAATGGTACGGAGAGCATGAAACGAACGCTTCAGTTTAATAGAAAATGAAAGCTTGAATATGTCTGTAGTAAGAGCTTTAATAGAAGTGAAACAGAGACGTTGAAACTAGGATTGTATTTGTTTTATTATACCAAACACGTAATACTACTAAATGTTGCAGATCTGGTCAGTGGGATTGGCAGGCGTTATCACAACACTGTCGTGTCGTGGTCGTAGTTACAACTAAAATCTGACATGTCATTTAGTGAGTAGTTGGCAGGAGTTTGTTATGTATGAAACATTTTTTTCTTTCAATGAAGAGGAATGTGTAGAAGAGTGCAGGTGCATCTAGCAGACCCTTCTCTACCTTTTTTCCAATTTATCTCATGGCTGTTGCTGAAATTGCGAAGGCCATTAACGCCAGGGGATCTGTGAGGGAGCTCCCAGAGGGAACGCTCCTTCACACGGCTCCTCAATTCTAATTTCTTTATTTTTTTTATTTTGACAGAAGGACCATCTTATCCTCTTGATCTCACAGAGAACATTTTTCAACATTCCCCCCCCCCCCCCATAATCTAATCTTGTTCTTTTATATGTTCTACAGCTTAGAAAACTAGTCTTTGGGTTTTCAAGGACGCCTGCAGGCTCTGCTTTCCCCCTGCAGGTTGTAATCTCAGCGCAAATCCAACTATCAGCAGTGGAAACCTTTTTAAACATTTTTTTGTCAGATCTGTGCTTTTTTTTGTGTGCCTCTTTTGTCTACAGTCTGCTGTTGCTTTTCTCTCCATATCTGCAATATTACCCTTCCCTCCGAACTGCCGTCCCTCTCTTGTTTAGAAGGTGCAACAGCACCGGGGGAATCGTCTTTTTGAAGTCTGTGATTAATTTCCCCTCTTTCTAGGTGCATTGAACTGCAGCGTGTGAGTCTGTGTGTGTGTAGCCGCTGTGTCCCATTTCTTACCTGAGCTCATTAGTGCAATATGAGAAAGTTTTTTCCTCTCTCTCTCTCCCTCCCTCCCCCCCCCCCCCCTCTACTGTCTTTTCCTGCCTCTCTCCACCTTTTCTTCTGTCCTTTCACACTTATTTCTCTGTCATGGTCGCTACTCCTGTTCCCCTTTTCTTTCATCCTATTACCTTCTTGTCCCTTCCCATCCTCCGTCCTTATTTTCTTCCTTTCTTTCTTCCTCACGCTCTATCACACATGCACAGAACACACACACACACACACACACACACACACACTTGCTGAGAGCAGATCAGAGAGGCCAATACTAAACACTGTCAGCTTGTCACAGCTCGGTTGGAGCCAGAATGTAAATGTAGTGCACTTCCTGCATAACAATATTACTGTGTATGTGTGTGTGTGTGTGTGTGTGTGTGTGTGTGTGTGTGTGTGTAGAATATAACTGAACCTGTATTTTTTTTATGTGCATCAAGATTTTTCCTCCATAGAAAGAAAAAAACATTGAGGTTTTGAATCATTATGTTGAGCATTCTTTATGTTGTATAGGGAAGTATATAAGGAATAAGCTGGTGTTGATGATAACCGTGATATTTAGAAAAATAAAAGATGTTTAAAAAAACACATAATATCGTGTAAATAATCAAGCGCTTCTCAAATAATTTCCGTTTCTTTCCGTTCTCACTTTAAATAGAATAATAATAAAAGTGAAAGATGAGCGTTAGTATGTTTAATAAATGTTCTATAGATATCGCAATAAAATTGTTTTCGGGAATTCTTTTGGCCACGATATCCGTGTAGTAAAAATGTGATATTGCGACAGCCCTAATTGTTATCATTTTTGAATTACATGCAACAGAATGATACCAGATGCCGTATCATCATCACGCAGACTTCCTTGTTCTTTGGGCGTCGTGCTTCTTTGTCTGCATGTGGGACTACCGGGATATCGCCCGCCTGCCCGTCGTCCGCCTTGCTGGTAACATGCTAGCATTCACAAAGCATGACGAGAGCGGCCCCAGACATGACAGACAGGCAGATAAACATGACAGACAGGCAGGCAGACTGGCAGACAGAACGTGGAACATGACAGAGGTTTGTGGTTCTGTTTCAGGTGAGACATGTGTGTGTTTTCAACGTGGAAAAAAGACCGGAGGGAGAGGAGGGTAGTGGTGTTGCATGGCAAGCTCAGGGTACCTGCGGGTTTCTAAAAATGCTGTGCTGCTTGGAAGTGGCTGTAAGACCAAATTTAAAATGCCAAAAAAAACCCCACAGACAAATAGTGTGAGACTGAGCATGTTCAGTGTATTGAGAGATGATGTAACGTGTTCTGCTTATTGTTTCACACCTGTTCTGCATTAATATAAGAGCAAATATGCACTTGGATCAAAGTCAATATGACTTTCTGTAGTATCGTCTGAAACACTGTAACTTTTGGCAAAGCTTTCAGTAACTTTTAGTGTCACAAAGTCAGTTTGTGTGACCAGAAGGACAAAACAACAAACTGACGTCTGAAACAGAGTGTCATGATGAGACAACCAAAAATAAGATAGAGGAGAGAGAAAGAGGACACTGCACTTGAGAGAAACGGAAAGCAAGAAAACAGATGGAGGAGAAAATAGATTAAAGAAGAGGATGAAGAGAAAAGGAGAGTGGGAAATAAGAGAGAAAGATAGAAGAGGCAGAGAAAAGAGGTAGATACAAGGTGAGGGACACGACAAATCATTATAGCAGACAACCTCATCCTTCACTCTCTGGTGCACGCACACACACGCACACATACATGCACACACACACATACACACGTACACGCACACACACAAACTATCATCTCTAATCTAGCTCCTGTGGCAGTGAGAATAGATATGGCTGTTTAGTGCCAGCAGCACTGCTCCTGGTACCTGATGGCAGCAATCTGCTGAGTCAGCAGCTCTGCATGTCTGTGTGTGTCTGTGTGTGTGCGTGTGCGTGTGTGTGTGTGTGTGTGTGTTAGTGAGAGACACAGAGGGAGTTACAGAGAGAGTGAAAGTGTTTGTAAGATTTAGTGGAGTGCATAGATGTGTGTTTGTGTGACTTCCTCGGGAATGATGAGCACTGCAAATTGAGAACACATGCACACACACACGTATGCACATGCACACACACACGCACGTATGCACACGCACGTATGCACACACACACAGCTACACACACACACACACAGCCCCACACACACACACACACACACAGCCACAGGGGCAGGCTGACAAAAGTTTACTATCATTACCATGCCAGCGAGGCGTAACTGGTATTACCATGACAACAAGCTTTCACTGGCATTGCTATGACAGCTGCAGGTCACGACTAAGAAAACTAATGTGGTTCTTTAACATTATTATCCAAGGCAGATACAGGTCACTATCATTTCGTGACAACTGCACTTAACGATTCTCTCTGTAGCTCGTGTTCACCATCGTCGCCATAACAACAACAGCTTGGGAGTCTGCCTGCCAATGAGAAACTGATGAGCTAAAGATCTGTGTGTGTTATTCGACTTGAACCTTTGTTTTTGATGAGAGGAGACAGGTCGTTAACTTTATTCAGCCGACACCCCCAAGATAAGCATCTTTCTATTTACCGCTGACCTAAAGGAAGCTGTGATCGCCTTTATCTCTTCTCGTGTCCAGATCGCAATTTCTTTAATGAATTATTACCTCAGCCGAGGAGGTTATGCTTTTGGTTCAGTTTGCTTGTTTGTCAGCAGGATTAGAGGGAAAAACTACAGGCCCGCTCTGATGAAACTTGATGGACGGGGGTATGATTTGGAGCGGATCCGACTTACAGAGCGGATACACACATTATTGTTCTCTTTCGTTAACATTGCGAGATCAGCGCTCTCAGATATACAGCTTTCATTTGTAAAATAGAGAGGTGGGGAGAAGTGTGGCGGTAAAAGACACATCTAGTCGACTCTAACAATTGGTGAATATATTAGAATTTCGAAAAGAATAAATACAAATAAAACTACCACAGCTTTTAAGATTTAAAATCTCGTTTTTAGCAGATATTTCGCCATCACAGCAGAATCAACTCAAGCAGCCAGCTTCATCCTTCCTGTTCTCCGTCACAGAGCAGCTGCATGAAATGCACCGAGGTTAGTCATCTGTGCAGAGTGGGTAGGAAATTGAGCTCCATTTATGTGGATGGTGCGTGTCACAATATCTGGCTGAACAATTATTTCAGCGTTCTTTGCTCTGCAGGTGTCAAGTGTGGCCTACTGTGCAAAAATGATGACAGGCCATTTCCAAAAACTGTCCACCCACCACTCTCAGTCAACAAGGGTTTGGATGTAACCGTTATGCACTTGTGCTTTCCAAATTGCACCTTTGTGGACGGAGTGTGTGTTGGCGGCCTTGGCTCTAGTGCTAGAGTGGGTGAAAGGTACCAGGTTTTTACATTGGCGCGTTTAGATAACTGGAATTAGAAAAAAAGAATCACCACAGACACATTCGTGTTTTCTTGCTCTCTTACCTCCAGCAACGTCCTCTTCCAATAGTTGTATCTGCAGGTGAAAGATCTTCTCTTGGAGGTCGCACAGGGTGTGTTTCATTTTCTCCCGCCGTGTCACCATGTAGCACAGGTTACGCACCTGAAACACAAGACATCACCGTTAAAAACACGGGCAGCATGTTGCACCGTCATCATCGTGATTTAGTGCAGGGACATGAACCTTTGTGAACGGTTGTAATCAATGTTATTCTTTTATATTAAAAATGGATCTAATGCTTCAAGTCGCTCACAGTGACCAAATTACCAGCAAACCTTTTTAGGCTCTTTTAGTTTGTTGTTTTGGTTTTATGGCACATGTATGTTTTGTGGCTGTCCCAGTGAGCTCACCAACTCATTTCAGCAGGCAGATGTGATAAACCGTCTAAGTGTGTGCACTATCTACCCACCACCAAACTGCAGACACACACAGTCAGCAACTAGCTGATAAAGAAAACACAACATCTTGTAGCTTAAGAGAAAGATGTTTTTGTCAGGACCAAACCAAAGCTAAAAGGAGAAAGAGAGTATGTATTGGAATTAGTTTCATGAGTTGAAATGAATGATAATGTTGCTCTGTTGATGTTATTTACAACGTGCTAAAACAATATTATTATATATGTATAATATTATTAGCCGTGTTTTTTCAGCTCATTCTGGAGTTGTGCTACTTCCAAGTGTCTGAATACATGTATAAGTGAATGAAACACTATTTAATCCCACTAAAAATCTCATCACAAGTGACCAAAGCATGACGCTAATTCTGGAAAATCTTAAGGTTAAAAAAAAGAAGGAAAGATCAATGCAACAATATATAACATCCTTGCTTTAATTGCATCTAGTAATGAGACAGTAATTATGTCAAAGTCAAGAGACGACTTCCTGTTTCCTGCCAGTAAACTGGATCCCGGACTCTTCTTCCAAACCCAAACTCCAGCTGAGCCCCCCTGCTCCTCCATATCGCCAAATTACTATCATATGGCCCTACAAGCAGTATATGAGTGTGTATGTGAGTGGATTTGAGAGCATAGAGCTGGGTGATGAATGTGTGCATGTTTATGCTACGCGCATATGGATGTTCAAAGAAAAGCTGTGGTTGCAAATGTGTGTGTTACTATTTTGAATTGGCAACACATGAGAGAGAAGGAGCCAGAGAGAGAAGAAGGCAAGTAGAGAGGCTGAGACTAATAGAGAGACAGAAATAGACAAATAGAGAGAGACAGGTATGGAGACAGACAGACAGACAGACAGACAGACAGACGCCCCCTGGCAGCTGTAGTAGTAAATCATTTTATCTACAGATAAAACGGTGATTACAGAGGGTAGATACACATGTTAGCTGAGAATATGGACAAAAAAACTCCAGGAAAAAATGTAGAGACTTATTCATATCACAAGAAGAATAAACAGCCACACTCAAATACGAGGGGAAAAGACGACAATCCTGGAGAGTGCCCCGACAAGTTATTGTTAGCAACTGATTTTATTTTTCGTTGGTCATATGCACACACACACACACACACACACACACACACACACACACACACACACACACACACACACACACACACACACACACACACACACACAGCACTTAATGTAAAACTTGTAGCCTTACTGTGCTGTAAATGTGTTTACGGCACCATGTACACTACAGTAAAGGTTTACAGCTGTTTAATGTCCTGTAAAATGCTGCTGCTACAAACTGATATTTATGCAAATACTTGATGATCTCAGTTTATGTATAGAACATGCTGTTTTTTGGGGGTTATATACTGCACATAATATCCAACTTATAGTCATGACAACAAAGTCGTAAGGGAGGTAGGGAGAGAAACTAATTGGGTCTAAGCCAGAGCACTTGAATCCAAAACTAACAAGCCAGAAACGGGATCTCTGCCAACTCTCACAACGGTAAATCAGTAATCATGTGTCTCTAACCAAATGTGTGTATGTGTGTGCGTGACAGCATCATGCGTGTGTAAGCCTGAAGATTTGCCATGGTGCTAATGGGACAGGACAGACTGTGCGTGTGGAGTATCGAAGGGCACAGATTCAGGTATTAAAGAGAACAAACAAGGGAATACAGATACAAACACACACACACACACACACATACACACACACACACACACACACACACACACACACGCTGGAAGAAAAGACAAAACAACATCATAGACTGGAACTACCTGTAGTCCTACGTGTGTGTGTGTGTGTGTGTGTGTGTGTGTGTGTGTGTGTGTTTGTGCGTGTGCGTGCATGTTTACTGGGAGATCCAGCAGGCTGTTTATCTGTTGGTCTTGATGGATTTGTCAGCCTGGCCTATCTGACCCATTCCATCCCTGTTAAAGCGCTGCAGATAAAAATAGCTGCCCAACTGGGACACAATGTGCAGAGCCTGGCTTTGATTATGACACTCTGTATATGTGTGTGTGTGAGTACCGTGTTCAAAAACAACTACCTCTGACTGGACACATGACAAGGGAGTTTAGAGCAGGATGGGAGGTAACGATGAGGAAGAGCGATGAGGAGTTTGGAGTTTCACTCTCTCAGCCTCTCTCCTTCTCATAATTGTAAAAATTGGAACATGGTGAAGAAACATGAATATTAAATATCATTAAGTGTATTAGCTGGTGGGAATTTACGTTTGTATTTCACCAGAAAATGACACACAATAAGAACGTTCTACATAACTTTGTTCATGACCTTGAAATATTTGTATTTTCCACGACTGTTTTTTAGGTTGGGTGTGTTAGTTCTATTTGAATGACTTTAATTATAGATTATAGATTTGGAGGGATGAAACCCGCTTTTTAATGGTCACACATGCAGAGCACACAGAGTGACATTTGTTCTCTGCTTTTAACCCATCCTAGTACCAGGAGTCTACTACTAGGAGCAGTGGGCAGCTAATGTACAGCGCCCAGGGAACAATGGGAATGAGGTGGGAAGGGGGATGTCTGGTGCCTTGCTCAAGGGCACCACGGCAGGGCAAGAGGTGAACTGGGACCTCTCCAAGTAGCAGTCACACTCCATTTTTTTAGGTCAGTGACTTGAACCAGCAACCCTACGGTTCACAGTCCAAGCCCCTACTGAATGAGCCACTGCCGGCGCTCTTAATATTTTGTGTAAAGCACTTTGAAATGCATTGTTGGAATATGCAATCAAAACAAACTTGCATTGCCTTGTAAATAAAAACCCAAAAGATATCAACGTTTTTTAGCTTTGCTGTTTTAAATACAACCCAGAAATATTGCATGTGAGCTTTAAGTGTTCTTGCTCTGCTGCAAAAACGTTTTATCCGAGCACAAGTCTTGAGAGTCATGAGGCAATTTCCAAACAAATGTGTCAAAATCCATCCATCCATCGTCTACCGCTTATCCGGGGTCAGGTCGCGGGGGCAGCAGCTCCAGTAAGGAACCCCAATCTTCCCTTCTCCGGGCCACATCCTCCAGCTCCGACTGGGGGATCCCGATGCGTTCCCACCGAACTGCAACCCCTCTCCTCCACGACTACGCCTTGATATCCTGTCCGTGAAAATCACGAACAGGTTTGGTGATAAAGCGCAGCCCTGGCAGAGGCCAACATTCACTGGGAATGAGTCCGACTTACTGCCGAGTATCCGGACACAACTCTCGCATTGGGATTACAGGGATTGGATGGCCCTCAGAAGTGACCCCCTCACCCCATACTCCCGCAGCACTTCCCACAGTATCACCTGGGGGACCCGGTCATATGCCTTCTCCAGATCCACAAAACACATGTAGACCAGATGGGCGTACTCCCAGGCCCCCTCCAGGATCCTTGCGAGAGTGAAGAGTTGGTCCGTTGTTCCACGACCAGGATGGAATCCGCATTGTTCCTCTTCAATCAGAGGTTCGACTACCGGCCAAACCCTCCTTTCCAGTACCTTGGAGTATACTTTAACAGGGAGGCTGAGAAGTGTGATACCCCTGTAGTTGGCACACACTCTCTGGTCCCCTTTTTAAATAGGGGAACCACCACCCCCGGTCTGCCAACCCCTAGGCACTGTCCCAGACTTCCACGCAATGTTGACGAGGCGTGTCAACCAAGACAGCCCCTCAACACCCAAAGCCTTAAGCATTTCTGGACGGATCTCATCAACCCCTGTGGTTTTGCCACTGTGGAGTTGTTTGACTACCTCAGTGACTTCCGTCAGGGAAATTGACGATGATCCCCCATCAGCTTCCAGCTCTGCCTCTACCATAGAGGGCATGTTAGTCGGATTCAGGAGTTCCTCAAAGTGCTCCTTCCACCACCCGATAGTCAGTCGGGCGGCTTCCCTGACCACTGGGGTCCACCACGGTGTTCGAGGGTTACCGCACCGTTGAGGCACCTAAGACCTTGAGACCACAGCTCATCACCGTAGCTTCAGCAATAGAGGTTTTGAACATTGCCCACTCAGGTTCAATGCCCTCAACCTCCACAGGGATGTCTGAAAAGCTCCGCCGGAGGTGTGAGTTGAAGATCTCCAGGACAGGGGCTTCCTTCAGACGTTCCCAGTTCACCCGCACTACCGTTTGGGCTTACCGGGTCTGTCCAGAGTCTTCCCCCATCCCTTGATCCAGCTCACCACCAGATGGTGATCAGTTGACAGCTCCGCCCCTCTCTTCACCCGAGTGTCCAAAACATGCGGCCTCAGATCAGATAATACGATCACAAAATCGATCATTGACCTTTGGCCTAGGGTGCTCTGGTACCACGTACACTTATGAGCATCCTTATGTTCAAACATGGTGTTTGTTATGGCCATTCCATGACTAGCACAGAAGTCCAACAACAAACGACCGTTCAGGTTTAGATCAGGGAGGCCGTTCCTCCCAATCACGCCTCTCCAGATGTCTCCATCGTTTCCCACGTGTGCGTTGAAGTCTCCCAGCAAGACTACGGAGTCCCCTATTGGAGACCCCTGCAGGGCTCCATTCAGGGTCTCCAAGAAGGCTGAATACTCCGAACTGCGGTTTGGGGCATAGGCACAAACAACAGTCAGAGTTTCCCCCCCATAACCCGAAGGCGTAGGGAGGCGACCCTCTTGTCCACCGGGGTGAACTCCAACCTAGCGCCAGTCAGCCGGGGACTTGTGAGTATCCCCACACCCGCCTGACACCTCACACCTTGGGCAACTCCGGAGAAGAATAGAGTCCAACCCCTATCCAGGAGAACGGTTCCAGAGCCAAGATTGTGCGTAGATGTAAGCCCCACCAGATCCAACTGGTAGTGCTCCACCTCCCGCACTAGTTCCGGCTCCTTCCCCCACAGAGAGGTGACATTCCACGTCCCCAGAGCCAGCCTCTGCTGCCCGGGTCTGGTCCGTAGAGGTCCCTGAACATCACTGCCACCCGTGTGACAGCGCACCCGACCCCAGCGGTTTTTCCCATGAGTGGTGGGCCCACAGGATGGATGGATGGGAGGCACCATGTAGCTTCTTCGGGCTGTGCCCGACCGGGCTCCGTGACAAATCCGGCCACCAGGCGCTCGCTGTCAGGCCCTCCCTCTGGGCCTGGCTCCAGACGGGGCCCAGAGGGCTTCCTCCGGGCAGGGTCTCTCCTTTCTTTTCCCTTTTTTTCATGAAGTCGTTTTGAACCATTCTTAGTCTGGCCCCTCGCCTGAGACCAATTTGCCTTGGGAGACCCTACCAGGAGCACTAGGCTCCAGACAACACAGCTCATAGGGGCACACAAACCTCTCCACCATGATAAGGTGATGGTTCCCATGTCAAAATATAAAAGAAAAACATAATTTTGGAACATTCAATTTTTCAGATTTGTTGATCTTCTTGCTGTACATTTTTGATATTACATCAGGTAAATATCTTAAACTAATAATGCAGAAAAGTATGTATTGTACTGTATTATTCGTAAGTAATTTGCTTCAGATTTAACTGGGATTGTCTTTTATGGTAACACCTGTCTTCAAACTAAATCTTGGTTGCAGGGCAGCAGAGTCCCGGATTTATTTTTCCTTTGGCACCAACAGCTCTGACCTTTTCTCTCCTCCGTCTGTTAGAGGCTCCTGCCCTTATACAACTCTCTCCTTCATCCTTCTTTCCTCCACAATTCAACCCTCCCTCCTCAAACCTGTACGGAAACACATTTTTCCAAACCACTCGTCTGTACTTCTGTCAGGCTTTTCATTCCTGCTTAACTTAATCTGTCTTTGTCCCGTCTCTGTCTGAGTCTATTCATTCCTCCTGAGCAGCTATCCATCTCGGAATCAGCAAACACAGCACTTCTTCCATTATCGCTGTCTGCCACCCACAGACGCAAATCTGACAACATGTGCAGTTACATTTGTTTTAATTAAAGATTACAAACCTGTCTACACTGAGGACGCACGAGTGAGGGAAGAGTTGGAAATTACTTAGTACCAAAGGTGGTAAAAATGAAGTTTTTAAAGTGTTCAACAAAAGCCTTTGAGAGCCTCAGTTTACACACGTGGTCCAGTGAAACCAAGCAAAACAACAGCAGCATGGAGGAGCGGATGAGATTTCATTGTTTTTCTTCCGATACAGACTCATGTTATGGTGGTTGAAGTATATAAAAGTATCAATATTATAAGTCTGGTAATCAGGGGGGGGGACTATTTGTCCTTGGATATCTTCACCAGCCTGAAGTGAAATAACAATATGCCCTTTTATAAGCTTAAGAGGGTTTCATCTGGGCTGCGAATGTAATGTTTATGCACCAAACAGGTCAGTAAATGACCGAGCGGATGATATCCAGCAAATATCAACCAGTGAAGAGCAAATGCATGCTCAAAGAAATTGGATAAATTGGAAATATGTCAACTTTAATTTATTTCAAATGACTTTTTTCTTGACGCAGTGAGGTGAGATGTCATTTGTTGAACCGACAAAGTCAATACGACATATTTGTGGACGTCGGACATTCATTAATTTGGCCAGTTTAAATTAAACTTGACAGGTAATTTGCTTTTATGACAGCTGAGCCAAAGAGGTGTTTAAAACACTGCTTGAGACAGAAGTAATACAATAATAATAAATAGTACAATAATAACTTATGTTTTTTGGAAAATGCTTGAAACCAGGAAACAGTATTCTTCCTCTTTTCTCTCTAAGCATCCATCTACTTCACCGGTTCATCCATCCTCCCTACTCCCTTAATCCCTCCACGACTGAGTCCACCTACCTATCTCATCCGTCCATGACACGACAGGCCGGAGATAATCAGCATTACAAGTGTATTAACTGTGCTGAGCAAAACCAACGCCTCTCATACCACACCGTCCATATCTCTCACTCTCTCTAACCTCACACTGTGAGGCTCGATCGCCCTCTTCTCTCTCTGTGCACTCATCGTTTCTCTTCTGCACTTACAAAACGAACATACACACATGGAGATCCTACACAAACTATATGCATTTATGTTCACCATCACTTGCTGACTGTTTATCTTTCTCTCTCTCACTCACACACACACACACACACACACACACACACACACACACACACACACACAAAGAGCGGTCAGCAGAGCAATGGCTGTCATCAACCACTAATTACTGCAACAGGTGTCTGGCAGGAGGGCACCATGCCCTTCGTGTGTTCGTGTGTTAGAGAGAGAAAACAAGGGAAAGTGGATGAGTCACAATGTGTGTGTTCGTGTGTGTAAGTGATGGAAAGAGGAAGCAATTTGGTACTTTTTCATCTAAATATTGCTCAAAATGTAACATTTTTAAGAGGTTAGCAACGAAAATGATCTCCTGAAGTCCAGTTGATACTAGACAAAAATAATTGGATATTTGGTTTTACACATAAACACAAATTTGAATATTTGAGACATGTATTTAAGTATTGTAATTAGGTTATGCACTGAGGCTAGGAGAGCTTACAGTTAATACACACACTTCATTACTAAAAATGACGTCGCTCATAATTCTAATGGGCTTTCTTGCACAGGAGACATTTTGACTCGTCATAGCAGGAAGAGTACACATGTTACTAATACCATTAAAGATGGCTCTGTTCTAGTAAGTGTCCCAGTGAGCCATGAGCGTGTGACAGGGAGCACTAATTATTTATTAGAAAAGATTCAATCAGCTTTTACTGCGTTCTCATGTTCCGTTAATAAGCCTCCTCTTCCACAAACATCCACCTCAGCCAGCGATTAATTTTATTACTTTTGTTTTGACAATTTCCATTACTTATTGCACAATTTCAAAATATGCATAACACCAGGTGGATGGAAACACACAGTTGTCTCCGTGTTTCTTTCCATTTCGGAAATGGTGTGTAGGTGAATTTGTGTGTGCTTAGGAAAGACAGTGCATGTCCATGTGTGTGTGTGTGTGTGTGTGTGTGTGTGTGTGTGTGTGTGTGTGTGTGTGTGTGTGTGTGTTGCACCGGGCAGAGAGGCAGGAGCTACGTCAGAACTAATTCCCAAACTGATCTCTGAGATAGAGATAAACCCAGTGGGACCAGAGAGGGAATGCATGTGTGTGTGTTGTGTGTGTGTGTGTCTAAGTGTCTGCGACCATGGGTGGATTTCATGGTATTGACTTAAGGAATATGTGACTCTCATGTTTAATCGGCAGATTAATCGATAATGAAAACAACTGTAAATCGCAGCCGTATAACTCAATCAGGGAGGAAAAGTGTAGAAATGAGCTACGAAACAAAAAGGAGATAAAAGCCTTTTTCTTTCTTTACTTCTCCAACTAAACTTCCAGCTCAGATCTATATTGACCCGACCCTCTCAGCTCTCAGCGTATTGACTACAAACCGGGGCTGCTTACTAATGAGCACCATCGACTGTTCATTGGCCTTGGAATACACAGACACCACTGTGAGGAAGCAGCCAGCTAAAGATCAGGATTATGGATCTTTAATTGGCCCAATATCACCCCACACCCAACGTGGAGAGCCTGGGTTAATTACTAACGAGACAAATCCCAACTGGAATAATTAAACTGGAGAGTGCACTTAAATGCATACAGCTTGTTCCAGAAGGAGCTCTGCTGTCATTACAAAACCAAACAGTTAGTCAACGTGTCACATGTTGCTTAAATATGTGTCATCTGTTAGCTACACTGCTGGGATTATTGGTCTGATTTACACCAGTGTGTTGCTATTCACATCGACATCAATTATCATCAAAGACAAAAAAGAAGAAGCTTAAATCATTTAATCAAAGCAAATGCAGGTTGTTGTTGTTGTTGATACCGCAATGAGGAAGAAATCACATTAAACACAAGGGATATCGGCACTGATCTCCCCGATTTTGATGCGATTCATCAGATAAATACCAATGTTGTATTTGTGATTCATCCAGGTAATTAACATTTATTCCATATCAAACTACTGAGCAACACTGATCTATCTTTGCACCATTTACAACTTGTTTACAAAAAGATCTTACTACAAAGAACGATCTCAGGATTTTAAATCACAATTAACCGGAAGCTCTTGCAGGTCACAATACATCTAGATGTAAAAGGTCTGAACATGGCTAAATGTGGTTGAAAGCTTGAGGTTAAATGTAAAAGCTGCTGTATTTAATATTTCCATATTAACAATGAATCAAAAATACTATATATATATATATATATATATATATATATATATATATATATATATATATATATATATATATATATATATATATATATATATATATATATTTAAGGGGTTGCTTGTATACAGACAAACTCAGATATTGAGCATTTAGCAGCTAAAGAAAACAATACGGCATAAAACAACATTTGCCGAATGACTTGTGACACAAAACCATAATACTGGTAGTTAACTACAGAGAACATATATTTAAAAAATGGCTAATACCTTTATTAAAAGGTGCTTTTAAAGGTTCTCCTTCACAGTCCACACTCACAAATATAACACCCCAGTGACCTGTACCGTCAAACCAAAAGGCTGGTGCAACACGTCATAAATCCTTTTCATGACCCAACGGGGACAGTTTGATAACTCCACCTTCCTCATATGTCACAACATCACACATTTATGAATGAAAATAAAAACCTTGTCTGAGCGACGTAAATTTGGGGACTCTAGAGCCAGAAAGTAAAGTTTAGTTTATGGTATCTCCATGAAGCATGTCGAGAAACACAAATGATGTTTTAATCGTGGTGGGCTGACAAACAAACACCGGAGACGTAAAGCTACTGACGCGGGATTATTGTTGATGACCTGAAACAAAGTGATATCACAAATAGTGATTAAAAACACCAACAAGGAACTGATCTGTCTGTATGAGTATTAAACCCGTTGATTATTATAATATATCTAAATATGTTTTGACTTAAGCTTTAACTTCCACAACAAGACCAACAAGGTAGCCAGTTAGCTTAGCTTAGCAAAAACGCAGAGGGAACAGAGGGAAACACCTAGCTTGGCTCTATTCGAAGGTAATCTGCCTACCAGCATCTCTAATGCTCACATGTTCTATCTTGTTTGTTCAAAAGTTGCAGATTTATGTGTTACGAGCTGGACTATTTCTTGGTTGGGAGCGGTGACTTCCTCTGGTCTCTGCTGGTTTTCTGTCTGAGCTTATTTCCGAAAGTGTTTAAAACATAACGAGCACTAAAGGAAGAATGTCTAATGTTGCAATAGAAAACGGATCAAGATGTCGCAGAGATATCTGCGATAGTGTAACTTAAAAAATGATATAAACTCGCTGTTTATTATTGATGACAGCTGCTCACAGTTATCGACATTTACTTTCTGATTTAACGACATCAGGACATTTGTGTCGTCAGGAGAATCTCAATGCTGATTGGCTGTCACAACACAGCGTCACGTGAATTTCTCACTTGAGATGAAACATTTACATTTTAACTTTTAAATCAATACGCACACCATTAAGGGCACACATTATAACGTGCTGCACTATTTCTCTAGTCCTCGCTGGCTTATCTGTCTAAGCTTATTTCACAAAGTGTTGTTTCCACCTAAACTAAAGTGAGCACTAAGGGATTAATGTCTAACGAAACCCTGAAAATGCTTTTATTTTGATAGGCTGGATTAAGTGGATATCAGGCTGCTGCAGCTCGGGAGCATAACGCATTACTTTGGTCTCAAATTGCATCTCTGTGTCAAAGGATTGATTTTAAAATACTATTATGAAGCACAAAATGGTTTAGGGCCAAAATACATCTCTGATCTGCTTCCGTGTTACAGATCCTCCAGACTTCTCGGGTCCTCTGGGACTGGACTGGTTACTGTTGTCCGGCTTAAAACAAAACATGGTGAAGCAGCGTTTAGCTTTACGCAACACATAGAGATCAAACTATAAAGGTCTTTTCTGTTGAGGCACTTGATCACTGATTTCATTTTAATTCATTATTTCCTGCTCATGCTCTTTTTAATGCCGTCTCATGCCATATGTAAAGCTCTTTGAAACATTTGTGTTTAAAAAGGTGCTATACAAATAAACTTGCCTTGACTTGCCAAATTCTTTACAAGTCCCTCCAACATAAACAGACTGTATAAAATACTGTGGGCTGAAATAATAGCGGCCATAAAAGCAGATCTTGGCTGCAGGAGCACAAATATATGTGTTGTGAATCGTAAAGGCCTTCAGATGATATCAGCTACCTGGAGGATAAAGTAGCTTGGTGTGAATTTGTTACCTTCCCTCTGTAGTGCCCTTCAGAGGACCCTAAAACAGTTGGGGACTCGATTTCATCCACTGAAGCTGTCAGAGCACAGAACAATAACCCTGCTTGCAGGGGGGAACGTTGGCCAGCTTTATCTTGGTTCTTTAACTACTGGTCACGACCCGAAATAGATCATAAACATGGAAGGGGTGTGAGCGCCCACAAGATAAGAGTGGCAATATCTGGATTCAATAAGCCTGAATGTAAGGGCGATATTAAAAAAATATTACATTTCGATCTCGAGTCCTGTTTACTGAAGGACTTCTTTTCTTTTGTGTATTTATTTCCCAGTTACTCTTGTGTTTATTTCAATCCTCCCTATGCTGCTGGAAATATAAAAAAACTCATTTTTTTTATGATCCTGCAGAGTTTAACTTGGATAGAAACATTTTTTTTTTTTTTAAATGTGGTTTAATATAACACCAGTTTGAGGAACGAACCCACAACTAAACTTCCTGGTAGACAACAATTGATTGGTGACGGTCATGAGTGTCTTTTGCTTTTTTCTATCTTTCCAGCTGACAGTAAGTAAATAGCCAAGTTGAAGCCTACATTTATATGCAACCGATAATAACCACCTCCAAGTTTCTCTGTAATGACTTCTGCAGCGTCTCAGTTTCTGAGGAGAGTTCTCTCTGGTACATCTCGTGTCTTCCTGGAAGAGCATGTCAGATTTGGAACAGGATTTGGACAGCCTCATCTAATCCCGAGCATAAACAAAAATATGGAAAGTTCAAACGCAATTCTGAAGCAAAAGCTGCACTTGTACGTGTTGTGCACTTTTAAAATATCCCTACAACTACAAGAGATTTAAGGCAGCGTAACTCTGTTTGTTTGGTTTGCAGCATTCACTCTCTGCATGGCTACATATTTGGCCACGCTTTGACTTAAACTGTCAGCAGAAACCTAAAATAGGTTGTCTCTTTTCTCCCCCGAGCAGGACCACCTTTTAATGGACCTGATGAAGAATGAAGTCGGATCTTGGGTTGATAAAAGTTTAAAAACAGAAGATGGATGACTCATGAATAACATAGGAGAGAATCTACGTAGGCTAAGACAGACGGGCTTGTAAGGCAAGAAGATATTCAGAAAAGCACATGGGCAGCGATGCAAGAATAAACCAAGAACAGAGAAAGAGGTTAACCGTCGAAAGCAATTTGAGGTTCAGTGTCTTGCCCAACGACACTTTGACATGTGGACAGTAGGAGAAAAGTACTGTCTTTAATTTCCTCGACGCTTTCTTCACTATCTCCACCGGCATCAGAGAACGCAAGCAGCCAATTAAAGTTTGTTTTTGTGGTCCCAACTTTGTACCTCCATAGCCCTGGCAATTTAGTATAATTCTTTCAAGAGTTGCACGTCAGTTACAGTATGCATTGCCTATGGGGCAGATTTGCCGGCTACGCGAGTCGATGATGTAGGCTACGCTGTAAACCCTAACCCTGTAAGGGCCCTCATTTTGTAGATAAGAATACTTTCGAGCCCCCCCTGGGAGCCCTGTCACATAACTTGTCCATGTTATGCTAGCAGAGCTCAAGCCCCCAACTTTGGGAACCACTGCCTTAGACGAAGAGATTCCAATTTTCTGTCTGTCTAAGAACTATGACAGCATACACAAACATTGAGTAACTTTTCTTCAATGGAAAATTCTGAAAATATTTTTTACATAGAGAGCCAACTATGTATCATCAGCCTTGCACTGTGTTTTTATTTATCTATTTATTCATACAAAACTATTTATGAATCAGTATCTATCTGCAAGAATGTAAATGTGTCTTATATTACATTAACTCTCACTCCTGAGGCAAGCAGCGTCCTCCTGCCTGACCCGCACCTACTGACTGACTGTGCACGGCGCAAGTAGAGGAAGAGACCCCTCGCTGTTGGCAGAAGAGCCAGTAACAGCGATTACGCTGAGCATTATGACTGGGAATGAATAACAATATAATATATTTGAATACATTTCTCACTTTTTCCCTAATGGTCTGAATAAGTCACAAAATTTGGCGATAGTGACTTTTTATAAATGAAGTCACTAAGAGGGTCTGAGAAGTCGCTAAAGCTAGCGAGAAAGTCTCCAAGATGGGAAATTGTGTGCGTGTGGCTGTGACAATAGTCGGTACCTCTAAGTGTGCGATGTAAAATTATCTTGAATTGAAATTTGAGCAGCAAAAAATTTGATAAATGACACCGATCATAGTCGATCAGCTGACAACCGGCTGGTTTCTCTAGACGTATAAATCAAGTTTAAGAAGAGACACAAGACAGAGAGAAAAAATAAACATGAAGAAAAATGAAAGACGTGCTGTGGCCTGTTCGTTCAGCTTGTCAAAATTACAAGGCATACAAAGGAGTGAGGTAAGAAAGGATTAGAGGCATATGAAAGAGATAGAGGGAGGAGTGAAGAAAGGAGAGAAGGATGGAAGGAGCTAACAAAGGAAGGAGAGAAGGAAGGAAAGAGGAAAAAGTGGGTCAGACAGGCAGACAGACACTGGAGGCTGCTGCAGCTGGATACGGCAGACTGAAGATATGTGAAGCCCTCCCTGATGTACACACACACACACACACACACACACACACACACACACACACACACACACACACACACACACACACACACACACACACACACACACACACACATACACACACACCAGAGTCTATCACTTCCAAACACTTCCAGACAGCCACATACTACATGATTAATTATCTCCAGCTAGTCAGTCACAGACAGTGTAGCCACGCCCATCTGGGATCCATGGCAACATTATTCTCCAATCAGAGCTCACATGTTGAGATTTTGGCTGTGTGAGTGTGTGTGTGTGTGTGTTTTTTCCTCTCATTTATCTAATTAGAATTACCGGTCTTCCTCTGTGTGGTGTTTCATATCACTTTCTTCATCTATGTACGTGTGAAAACGCATATAAGATTACGAGTGTGTATCCAGGAACACACACATATCGTAATACACACACTGACATGCCTGCTGGAGGAGCACAGGGAGTCTGGAGTTCTGCCAAGGCAATAAACTCTAAATAAACCTTGTGACACCAACACTCTGCTCCTCTTTCTCCTTTCATTCCTCTACATTCACATGCTCCTCGTTTCTTTTTCCATATGCACTGCTCTCTACTCTTCCCTCCTTGCTTGCACTGCTTCATCCAGCTGCCTACCCTCCTTGTTTATTCCTTTTTCAGCCCCCCTCTGTCCCTCCTTTCTCCTCCAACAGCTCCTCTACCTTCCTGTCTTTTTATCTCCCTCCCTTCTCCCTTACTTCAGATTACTCATGCACAGTCCATGTAGAGATAAAGGGGGGAAAGAGAGAAATGGAGGGAGGAAAACAGAGCGAGCAATAAACAAGGAGCACACACACACACTTTAATTAAAATGAGAGGCTAGTGTGTACACACCACACTATGTGTAATAGCAAATATGTAAAGATCAAATCCCGGTTATGAAAACCTTATTACTCCAAAGCCCTCGCCTCCATTGGATTGAGGTTTTATTGGACAAACTGTTTCATGTCAGCAAACAAAACAGGATTTGGGGAGGGATTAAATTGTCTCCAAAATCTCGCTTGACAATGTATCCAGACAGCATGGATCGCCTGTCTTGCATGCAGCATGCATAAGCCTTGACAGGATTAAAGAAGAGACTGGTCTGAGCTTTTGGATACCTCTAGTATTGCCACAGTTCCTTAAGGAATCCCTGGTACTGTACAACATGAACATAATCTTCTGCTGGTGGCCAACAGCATCTTTACACTTCATGTAGCAAAAAGGTTGTATCGTTTCTTCTGGTCTTATGGACTGTGTGTCTGAAATAAAGTGGAATTAATTTATTCCAGATATAACTGCATCATTTCTGTTATGCAAGCTGACTTGCAAGATGAGTTTTGGAGCTGAAACATCGAAAACATTTCTTCACACAGTGTTTGATTGGATTGTATTAACCCTAACAAACACTGTTGTATCCTCGTATAAGTAATACGACAACTTAAAAACGCCATGAATGGACGTTTGACTGACTTTAAATGCAACACTGCGTCTGTGTCTTCATACATGTATCCGATCGCTTATGGGTGCTAATGAGTAAAAAATATTCTTACTCAGAATGTTTGTAAATACACAAAGAAGCTAGAGGAAGCTATTATATATTCAAATAATAATGGGGCAGATGCAGGGTAAACTTCTCGTGCACTGCGCGGGACATGCAGGGTGGAGGATTTAGAGATTTCAACAATAGGTAAAACTGGACACAGCAGTGGAACTACCTCCGGAGAAGTTTCACACTATTTAGCAGGTGAGGTTAAGAGGTTCCTCTCCATTCACCTCTTCTCGGGAGGGGGAGCCAGGGAGGAAGTAGTTCAGACTCAGATCACACTCAGCAGCAGGAGAGGGCCTTCACACAGCAAGGAGTAAAGCCTAATTGGCCATGTTTTATTGCCCGGCCGGCCAGGGGTAAGTGTAGGTCTGAGGAATGTGTTTGCAGATGCTACAGGGTGCTCAGCAGGGAAGCTTTATTCCATAATAGTGCGAGAGGCTGGCTGGGACAAAATAATAGCATGTGGGAAAGTTGGCAAAATTGTGCTAAGAGATTTACGGTGAAACTCAGTTAGGGAAGTGATGGATTTTTGGCGCTAACAGGGTGGGCCCAGCTGACTGTAATCTTTGAAACCTCCCAATTAGTTTCAATTTATTGTACTCTGGATTTACAGACTGAGGACAAGCTTCCCTGCTGAAAGAGAGCATACTGTATACCGGCAGCTACTTTGCTCTCCTCTGAGCATAAAAGCAATTTAAGCAGGTGATTATAATAAAACATTACCCATCTGCTAGCATCGGTGTTGATATTTAGTACTTCTTTCAGCATCGCACCACCTCTGCCCTGCTGGATTAAAATCCTTTTCACACCATTAACAAACCTGAAGTTGCAGTCTGTGAATTTGATCATGTTCAAACGATGTGGTAACCTTTATTATTGGTATGCGGTCAAATTGTCAATGAATAATTGAGTGTTCAGTGTGATGAAGGTCGTTTTATGTCTATCCGCCTCTGTATTGAGATCTGATAGTAGGGAGTGGGTGATGCCTGTTATTTAACTTGCTTGGTTGATGATCCGAGAATTATTTTATTTATTTTGAACAGAGAGACTCGATGACTAAATAATACATCTGTTAATGTTAATATATTTTTCTTTCCTAAGATTAAAACTGTAATAAAACTAAAGTATCTTACTTACTGAGGTGATGAAGTTGGGACCAGTTGGGACCAAATCATTGATTTGTAAGTCACAAGTAAGTCTCAAGTCTTTGCACTCAAGTCCAGAGTGAAGTCCCAAATCAAGACTGTCAAGTCCCAAGTCCTTAACTTTGAGTTTCGAGTCCTAAACAAGTCATAATTCGTTCTTCACAAATTTCGACCTGCACGTTTTGCGTACTGCAATTCGTCACTGTTCATTTTGTTTAACTGCCAGTTCTTCATGGTTCTCTCCTGTAAACTCGGTTGGATTCTGACGGATTGGATAAAAAAAAAAGAAGTGGCTCTGCGGAATTAAGTGTCGACTTGCTGGGAATGAACGGCGTTAACGTTAGATGATTCAGGAAGTTCCTTGATTCGTGGCACACCTTTTAAATAACATACCTTTTCATCTTTGGGCTTCAAGTCAAAAGGCTCAAGTCCAAGTTAAAGTTAAAGTCCAAATCGAGTTGCAAGTCTTCTTTGATTTTGTCAAGTCGAAAGTCATCAAATGTGTGACTCGAGTCCAAGTCACGTGACTCGAGTCCAAGTCACGTGACTCGAGTCCACACCTGTGGTTTTGACACACAGCAGCGACAAGTCTTAACACTTCTCACAAGCAGAGCATGGACAGCGTTTGGACAGTTTATACCATTTTAATTTAACAAAAAGAAAATGTTTTAGTCTAGTAGGAACCTCACTTTGGACCCCACATCACTGCGATTAAACAAACATGTCACACACTTGCATCCAAGTTGTATTAAACCTTTTTAAAAACCCCAGTTGTGCTATGACTGGTCATTTTGTGGGGTTTACCAGCCAATCTGAGGCAAAGAAAGAAGAGACTCAAATACGCAATCATACAACAACAGCAAACGGAGTCTGTGACACTATCGTGAGACGAGGGCTGAACCAAACGTCAAAGCAGGCTGGTAGTTTGCAAGGGGTTTGGTAAGAGCTGAGTTGTAACAACCATTGTGTACTGCAGGTGTTAACCAGAGGTTAACCTTGATGATGGAGCAGCAACGCAGCGACCATCTAACTTCAGTTTGTTTCAGATGTGGGTTTCTTTTTCCCCCGTATTTGGTTGAACTTCAGTTATTGCTGACTCACCCGAGGCCACAGTCGGGTCATTGGAAAGGTCATGATGCAAATCAAATCAAATCAAATCAAATGATGCACCATTTCATCTACATTAAAAATCATAAACGAGGACACAGCTGGAAGAAATGCAAACATGCAAAAACTAGGCCACTGGAAACCACAAACGTCTTTCTTTAAGCTTCTATACCGAGTGAACAAAGACTAGGGGAACACAAATATGATTCTTAACTGTCATCCTCAGCTACAGTGAGAAACATGCCCTTAGTATCAACACCATTAACTATCTTAAAAATGCTTTTGGAGCCTCATATTCCAGCAAATAAACACCCATCTCTAGTAAATGCATGGTCAAGAGACTGTTTACACTGCAGGTCATAAAACCGCTCACAAAATGACTAAAGCCTGTCTGCACTGAAGCGGCCATGATAACATCATTGAAGTATGGCGCCAATGTAATTTAGGTCTTTAATATTTAAACTGGTTTGTTTATATCATCTTGGTTATGATGTACAGAAAGAATAACTGCCTTTGGTTATGAGATCCAACGTTGTTATCTGTGGTTTATTCCATGGCTGAAATAAATGAAGTTTTTATTAGAAGTTTAAAAAAGTGAGTAAGTAAGTACAATATAAATAGCCAAAAGGTGCCAGATTGTATTATATGTTCCTTGCCTGTATAACAATGCCTTTCCTTACTGGAAATGTTGCTTCCTCTACAAGCTTTGTGTAGGCAGACAGAAAAGTACACACACTTAAAAACAAAACTAAAAACAAACTTAGATAAATCAATACGTCTGGCAGGTACTTTTTTTTTTGAGACAAGAATCTGCACCAGGGCAAATCTGTCTGTCTCTGACTGTAAGCCAATACAATCAGAAGCAGACCTAATTGGCTGGTTGATCTTTACTAAGAGGCAGCACCGAAACTTCTGCGAAATGTCCATTCTGTTTCTCTGCTGTCTGTGTGGTTCGCAACACATTTCCATTTGAGAATGAAGTTTTGCATGCTTCAAAATGCTCTCTCGTAATTATGAATTAAGCACTTATACAATGGCAATTCATAATGCCCAAGTGAAAAACAAAGCGGGAATGTTCTCACAGAGAAGTCAATCAATAAATATTTATCCTTCCAGCAAATATATCCAGAGAGGTAAACTGGGGACGAGATGTGTGGGAATCTAGTAATGTAACTTCTCTTGGGTTTGTCTTCTATCCTCACGTCTTTTGTTTTGAAGATGATGTGGAGCCATTACCTCATCCACTCCCTGATGGCTCATTATCATGGTATTATGAACATTTCACTGCGATCCAGCAGATAACGGTACTGCTGATTGACTCTAACCTTTGGGCCTGCCTGTTGGGGCAGCCTTACCTTTGTTTTGTGATCAAAATGTTGCACATATAATCTCTTAACTTTTTTTATGGTGAATAATGCACAAATTGAAGGAGCTGACGGGATTGCAGTTCACTGGAGTTCATTTGACAAACACAATGTATTGATTGATTGATTGATCTAGGCAGAGAGGTGAAACAGAATCAATACCACTGAGGTGCCGTTGAGCAAGGCACTTAACCCTGCTGTTCAAGAGAAGCTGCTTAGTGGAAAAACAGTGTATTGTTTTAATCAGCCTCCATGTGGGAATGTGTGAAGAAAGCATTTTTTGCTCAGCAAACCAGATGCACCAATGTAGCAGCGGATCCAGGTCCTTGAGTGCCAACATTAAAAGAAGCCAATATGAAGACATCAAAATGCTAATACATTACAAATAGCATCAATACCGCTCACACTTTAATACTCGAGTGAAATTAGAGCCTAAAGCCCAAAACGACTCCTATTTCCCCAAGGTTTCATGCTTAGACTTCCTCACAAATCTTGTGCAGTAGCTTTTAATCTTACATATAGCGTGCTATATGAAGCGCCTTTTGAGTTGACTGACTGCATCGTCAGGTTCTCAGAGGATGCTTTTAAATTGGACCTTAGAGGGCGGTGCTTGCCGTCGAGTCCTGTGAAGTGAGATTTTACAGTTGAGTTGCGGCAGTGTGTCGGCTGGTACCGTCTGAGAGACCCTATTGTAAAATATTAAAGGCCCAGGTCAACCGGGGGCCCTTATATCGCTCTCATTACTTATTGACGCACCCCTATCTGTGTGCAGCGCAGCTAGTGAGCCTGTGAGTGTGTTGTGAGAGACAGAGCGGAGATGGTTGACATGGGCAAACACTCGCCAGCGCACAAAACTACACACACGTTCATGCACTCACACAGCCAGAAATAGACCGAATGGAAACCTTAAATGCACACGTGCACGCACACACAGTGCAGCAGTCACACACACATAAGTAGGTAATATACATAATACAGTATAACTTTTCAATTACTACGGCGTGTGTATTACAAGGCCTGCGTGCATGTGTGTTTATGACAGCTGCTGAGGTTGCATGTAAGCTTATTAGCCAATGTGTGCATTACATTTCATGCATATACACATGTTTGCATGCACAAGTGTGTTTTCATGCATGATTACTGTATGACACGATATCTGTGTCAAACATGTGTACGCGCAGGGATGTGCACTTTCATGCATTTATTTCTACATGCTCAGTGCCAGGTGGTGTGTTTCTGTGTGTGTGTGCGTGTGTGCGTGTGTGTGTGTGTGTGTGTGTGCGTGTTGCCATGCTGCTCCTATTGTCTCATCAAAGTGATGTGCATTCAAGGTTTAACTTCCAGTGAATTATTTATCCCCGCAGCAGCCTTAGCACCTGCGCTGGCCAAGGGTCTGAAAACATATACCACACACACACACACACACACACAAAATTATACAGCCGAAGAAGCTATAAATATTTATCCTTCTTCCGACTCATATTTATTTCATTCAACAGAGCTCATATCAGAGGGGCAGCAGGATGGTGAGAATATCTAGTGAGAGAAAGAGGGCGAGAGCACGAGGTGACAGAGAGAGAAAGATAGAAATGAAGGAGGGAAAAAAATTGAGAAAGTGAGAGAGGGGGATGAAAGGAAAATAAAGATTCAGGTGAAAAGAGAGAGGTGATGATAGATTTTAGATACAATTTAGATAAAAGCCAAAGGGTGCAAGGGACTGAATTAAAAATAGGAAATTGTCAGCTAAAAGTCCTGTTATGGTGAATGTATGAAAGAAAAAGTGAAACAGGTAGAGACGGAGGAAAGATACAGGACAAACATGCTGACAAAAAGCGAGACAGGAGGCAGAGTGACAGGAGTTGAGTTGAAGTCACTCAGGAGTGTTGCATGCAAACATTTTTTGCTACTATTGAGCAGTCTAAGCAGCAGCCATTGAGGCGCATAATCGAAGCTGGACTACCAAAACACTTAGCCGGGATAAAAGGCTGTGTAGCATGGACTGACTCTCTGGCTGGAAAAGGCCGGCCGCTGACTTGCAGCAGCCAGCGGGATATGTTAGGGAATATATCAATCTGTTTCCAAAATGAAATAGAAAAGGAGACAGAGCCAGTCAAATGCTTTGCTTGGGCCAGAGTTGAATAAAAAAAGTTTCATGTTGCTGCTTGAGAGTCTGTACTGTTAAATAATGCATAAATGTCTCAAAGCAGAAAGGAAATAATAAATTCCATGTGAGTCTAAAGCTCAACCTAGAAACCACACAGTGGACCTTTGTTTAGGGATGAGGATTGATAACAAAGTATTGATATCGATTCCATTATCGATTCCTGATAAATTGCAGCTCTCCGTAAAGACACAGATCCGTCTCTGATCTCCTGTCTCTGGGTTAGCCTGAGTCTTTCATCCATCTTTGTTCCTACGACCGGACATCTGCCAGGAGCAGGCTGGGTAGTGAGTGGTGTTAGGTCCTAGCTGAGTTAGCTTTGCTCTAACCCGGGCTCTCCTTAACTTAAAGAGCATCGTGTAGATGAGACCCACCGCACATGTTGAACTCTGACCACACTCATCTCTCTAGTCAAAGTCAACACAGCATCTTTTTTACTTCATATATATATTCTTCTTTCTTGTCAAAAGTACCCACAATGCAACCTGACTAGCGACATTTATCATCATCATATACTGTGTAGAGTTTTACCTTGGGGGTTGTAGCTTTGCCTAAATGCAACAAACTTAATTATTTAGTTTTTGGATATTGTGGACTATAAATAAAAAGAAATGTAGATTTCTAGCTTCTGGAGGAATCCTGAAAAGCGAATCATACAGGTTCAGTAAAGTTTGAGAGGAGTTGTTTGCAAAAGGTAGTCATTATTAGGAAGATAATTGTCATGTTTCAGCTAGAGCCACAACGAGCAGCTCCCTGTAAGCTGCGAAGCCGTAGGGCTGAGTTACACAGTAAAGCTTAGCATGCAGCATTTTAAACAGCAGTGGATCTCAACAGGCGGTTTCTAGCGGAGGGAATGGAGCTTGAGGCTACATGAAGGTGTAAAAGCCTGTTCTCGCCTTCAGCTCATACAGAGGGATGCAGCCAGATTCCCAAGCAGATCAAAGCAGGGAGCATTTTCTTTTTTTTTTACATTTACAGTGGATTTTAAAATAGATCTGAAGAATTTACTCATTATTTTTAACCATTTGAAACTCCATAGTTTGGCTTCTACTTGTAAGCCTTTCCAACCCTAGCTATCCAAACTGAAGACAAGATGATTGTATGTTTGCTTCGAGTCTTTTTGGTCTTTCTTTGTGGCTCAAATTATAATTATTTAAAATTATAACCTAACGTTTTTTGTTTTTTTTAATCTTTCTGGCATGTTTTCAGTCTTTTTATGTGATTTTGCAGATGAATCGCTTTGTAATAAATTGATGTCACAATTATTGAGTATCCGTGCCAAAATGTTATTTCTCATAAAAAAGAGTGTAATTGAAGTTGGCTTCTTCATAGTACTGTAGCTGCAGAATCTGGCCCTTTATAGCAATCACACATGTCTTTAAGTTTAGCACAAATAGGGCTTCTTAAAACGTGTAGGCGTTCATTTCAAACTGGGAAAAACCAGGATGAAACATTCATGCATTTATGGCACCGCAAAACAAACTTTGGACAAGGCTGCAAAAAGACTGGAATGTGTTTAATAATGTTTTTCTCAAATTAAATGTGCATGTAGTTGCATAATGTAAGTTCATGATCAGAGGAGCCATTAGTCACACTTTAAGACTTTATGCAGCGATATGTTGCCAATGTCAACATCAATACCAAGCAACATATTTAACCTTTAATCGAATTATACCCCGTAAAGATGGGATCTACCTATTAAATAGTAAACGAGCTATTAGGTCTCAACAGTATCTCCTGATTTCAGTTAGTAAGCAACACTACAGTTAATTAACCTCACAATATCAAATATCAAATCCACCTGGATTCGTTAGAGTGCAGCTGGTCTCCTCTGAATGAGCTCAGAAACCCCCCCCAAAAAAACTATATGTCCAAAAAATCCCATCAATCAAAACGTTTTTTTTTTTTTTTTATGTCTGGGAAGTCTCTCTGGAGAATCCATCAGCACGCACGAACATAGGCCAACAATCCTGCAGCAGAGAGCTCGTAAACTACAGCGAGAACCAGACTGCTTTCCCTCAGGAGTCTGCGTTACTCTACTGGTCACATTGGGAGCAAGCCAACCATGATTCCCAGGTCCTTCCTGAATGTAAAAACAAAACCTGGTTGGCTGGTAAAACACTTAGAGTGACTGTTGAGATAAAACAGTAATCGCTGCTGATGGACAAAAAAGGCCCTTGTCTTGGATGTCTTTGAGTACCCTGAAGCATCTTGGAAACAGACTAAGACGACGACGACGAAGAAGAAAAAGGAGAAGAAGGAGAAGAAGAAGAGAGAAGGAGAAGGAGAAGGAGAAGAAGAAGAAGAAGAAGAAGAAGAAGAAGAAGAAGAAGAAGAAGAAGAAGAAGAAGAAGAAGAAGAAAGGATTGTGTGTAGTGAGCCAGTATTAGGTTTGGAGCAGAGCTGTGTGTGGGGAGCCAGGTTGACGTTGATCCAACAGGGTGGGACTGTCTGCTGCATGACTCGGCCCGTCTGGCCCTCAGCTAGAATCCCCCCCCCCCCCACAATAATGTGTGTGTGTAGGTGTAAGAGTGTGTGTATGCAAGCAATGCCTCTGTCGGTATGCATGTGAGTGATGAATGATTTTGAATATGAGTGTGTGTGTATGTATGACTGGTGTGCATACATGTAAGTGGTGGTGAAGCATGTAAGCTGACATCACTGGGTGTATATCTGAGAGAGAGAGAGAGAGAGAGAGAGAGAGAGAGAGAGAGAGAGAGAGAGAGAGAGAGAGAGAGAGAGAGAGAGAGAGAGAGAGAGAGAGAGAGAGAGAGAGAGAGAGAGAGAGAGAGATGGATGTTATCACCAAACACACAGCACAGCACCAGAGTCTCTGTCCTCTCCCTGACTCTACCTAACGTTGCGTAACACGAGAGATGGTTTCATGCCAGATGAGCGGTTTGGGGAAGGGTGCTGGAAGGGTGTCAAGAGGGTGCGGGAGCTTACGTCTAAAACAATCAGATGAACGTAATGATAAGAAATGAACTGGAAAAGCAGAGTCAAATGACAAGTCCCTCATCTGTCTCGCTCTTTGTTTTCTGTTCTTCAACGGAACTCAATGTGCTAGCGATGAAAAGAGAAATGACTTTGGGGAGAAGCAGCAGGAGGAAAAATCGTACAGTGCACATATATTACACACACAAACATGCAAAGGATATCATCTGACGTGCACGACATTCCACCAATTTACTGCATTAAACCCAGTGTACCAGCTATGAGGAGTGCTACTCCGCCAGTAAAAATAGTTTAATGTCTTCTGTGGCTCTGGAGGAATTTTGCAAAAGTTGGACAAAAATATTCTGCACACAACAAATCTATAACAGTAAGACTGTGTAGCACACTTGGGGTGTGGAGTTTGAAGGGTGCGGACATTTGGCAGGAAGGGAAAGTCTAATGAAATAATGGCAGCAAGTTGCAAGTATTGGAAGTGTAGGATCCTGCGTTTTTTGAGCTTGACCAATAGTAGGGTTTAAATTAGGATCTACTGCTACAACTATTTGTTTGATACTATATCTTTCTCTTGTGAGTAGCCCATTTTTATAAAAAGTGCAATGCTAAAGCACTGGAATTCTCCTTTAAGTTTAAGGTGGAATAAGTAACTTTAAAGAGGTAAAACTACTGTTTGCAACATGAAAAAATGTTTTATTTAATCATTATACCAACCCAAACCCAAAGGTCTGCAGCCTGATGCATGTACTGAAACATATTTCACTTTTGTTCCAATCCCTATTCTGCCAATCAAAAATGGTATATATCAAAAAGTATTTATTTAGTAGTTTAGTATTTAGTAGATCACAAGAAACACGTGATTTATGAAGCTAGCAGTCGTTAAGTGAAAAGAGTAATACAAAACTGAAAATGACTGAATGAATAAAGAATGTGTTTCTTGGATGATTGTATAGAAAATAGAAGAATTAAGTAAATAAATCAAAGTCAAGAGAAGAGTCCAAGTTTCTTTCTGTTAAAACACAATCAAATAAAACAAATTGAAGAAGTTGGAAGATTTATTTGGTGGGTTCTTGGCATTTACGAGTTGTGGATTTGAGTCAACACAGGTCTGTCAAAAAGCAAAGTTCTTCTCTTTAACCTTTTCCTGACTAGCTTTTTATTGCACTGTGAACGCAAACCAGCACACTTCTGTTCACCAGCTCGTGTACACATCTATTTCCCCCTCGTTCATTACTTTGCTTCGAAACTTCCTGCTCTTTTCTAACAGAATGGAGCACCAAAGGGGGGGTTTGTGGAAGAAAAAAAACAAGCAGTGTAACTGTAACTTGTAGCCAAGGAAAACTAGCTGATGGGCATTCCTCCGCCCTCGCCTCGGCACAGAGTGTACCCGGTTCACCTGACGGATATCAGTCCTGAATATAGATAACATTTCTCTTCTACGCTCTCTGCTTGTGAGTGCTCGATAGTGAAGGAACATTTATAAAAATCTATGTTAGCTACTCAAAATCAAAACTTTCCCTTGCTCTCCCTTCCCTTAAGTGGACTGTTTCATAAGTGTACTGTTGTGTTCTGCTCTGAGGGCCTCCTGGGTGTGGGACTGTTGACCTGCTGGGCTGAGTGTGCTGCCAAGTCTTTAACGTGAGAGAGCAAAGGAGAGCAGAGGGCAGGGCACAGAACGGCACTGTGCCATCAGACACTCTTGCCAGCCTTGGCTTGAGCACCGACGTACTGACGGGAGGGAAAAGACTAACTGCAATTGTTCGGCTCAAGTAGTTATAGACGTGAAAACACACGAAAAGGAAATGAGTAAGGAAAAGGGATTCTTTCACACCTGCTTTCCTCTCTGTCAGCCCCAACTCTCCCCCGTCTGCTGGCCCAGGCGGAGCCCTGGCATTTCCCCCCCGATTCATTCACCTCCTCCCCGGGCTTCACCACCTCTCCAACAGCTCTTTCCTCTAACTGTAAAGTTCAGTCCTGCTCTCTGTGCTTGTAGAGCCCGAGCCACCACCCCATGCACTCCCCCTCCTTCTTCTCCTCTCTGGCAGTAACCTATTTTCACCCAGCTCCAGCTCTCTCTCTCTCTCCGCTCTCCTCAACTTCTGTAGACTCTTTCAACTAAAACCCAGACCCTTTGCTTCATCTCCACCACTTTCCAAAACCCGGCCAGTGCATGTACACTGTCACGGCAGTGTTAGTCCTCCAGTGTTAGGATCCAGTGAGGAGTAAATGTCAATGATCGGGGCTTTGATATGTTGGTCTCAGTGTAAGGCAAAGCTTATTTTGTATTGCATGTTCTTTTGGTGTATTTGACCACCACATTTCAAGTGATTACACAGGTGTAACTATAGATTAACTATAATAGTTAACTTAACACTAAGACTGGGTATCATTTGGAATTTGTCAATAGTGTTAATACAATACCTGAGTTTCTGAATCAAGACTTAGGAATGCTATTTATTTAACAAATTATCATCGATTCGATTAAGTTACTTGCAGCCAATAGATAACGTTTTTCGTTATACTCAACTCTAACAAGACTAACATGCTCATTGTGAATTTTTGCAATATGTTCTGCATATACACGTTACTTATTTAAATTTCAGGTTTGATATTTTCACCAGCATAAGGTACGTCCGCCCCAGTGTGAATTATGGGTCACAACATGTGGGGTTGCAGTGTTTCTTTTAGTAAAGGCACTCGTGCAGTAGACTTTCCCAGCTGGTGCAAGGGATTTGCGCTGACAACCTTCTCAACACAAGCAGCGTCTGACTAAGTTCAACTTCATATCTCTCACACACACACACACACACACACACACACACACACCTCCGCTGCACCTTTAGCCGGATTTGAGAACACCACACAAGCCAGAAAAAAAGAGGCAACATTTAGCTGCTAACTTACACTACCCAATCACCGTGCCACACATTGCTTAGACATGTTGCACACTGATTGGATGACTGATGTGGGTGAAAGGGGAGGATGTGGGGGGTTTGGGGCGACAGAGAAGAGAAATGGAGAAAGCTCACCAGTGCATTAGGGACAGCACGGTGCAATTCGTTCCATTGGCAGCACTTCAAAGAGGAAGAGGAGGGGGATAATCCACCCCAACATTAGCCCCCGGATTCTTCCACCACCACCAACATGCACACACACATACACACGTGTATTCACAAAAGCAGCAGGCTGGAGGGTTTGGTCGTGGGGTCTGATTGGGTTGGGGTCTAGGGATGACGGGATGGAAGGATGGAGGGGATTTTTCAATTTGCCAGCAAATCAGAGATGATTGGAATACTCTCTCGTGCACAGATACACACATTCGCCTCGACACACGCCAAACGCTCAGTCCAAGTCCATCGACACGGACAAGACCTCACACTTGAACCAAGAGAGGAAAGAAAAAAACATTTGAATAGAGCCAAAATACAGCAATATGGGTTAATAAATACGGTTCATTGGCACTGAAGGAGAAGGTCCTCTGCTTTTTAAATCTGTGGGTGAGAAACAAAAAACAGGAGAGAAAGAAAAAGAGATGGAAGAGGGGGAGTGCAGGGGAGGAAAGTGAAGGTGACAGAAGAAGAGAAAGAGAGCTTGTATATCGACAGCCACTAGCATCAATAGCAGATAGCTGTCAACACTCGCCCGGCAATACGGGACCGATTGATGATCAATGCTCCTCATGGGAGACCTGCCAGCAGCAAACACAATCAATTCTGCTCTCTCTGTCAGAGCGTCGAGCGGTGTTGAAGAGGAACGCTGCACAATTTGAAACAGCTGGAGATTCAACAACTTGTTGATGTTCAAACCGTCTCTGAACATAGTAATCTCGTCGTCACCCATATATGACACAGTTTTCCCCGTGGAAACATCAGGGTAACTCGTGTTTTCATCTGAATTTGTAGCATCGTTTACGCAGTAATGAAATTACTTCAAGATTCCTTCAAGTTCAAACAACATCCAGAGGTGTATAATGGCAGAGAGAGCTGCACGCACTGCAGCTTCACTAAGCACATGCAAATGGAAAGTAAAAGAAGAATTTTCAAAACATCTTCACCACTTCTGTATCTGAATACCACGCTCTAACGGTATTAGGATAAGTGTTCATCAAGCGTGGGGTACGTTTACTGTGTATTGGCATTTTTCGGATGTGGGACACACTTGTTTACTCCCTCGAGGCGCGTTAACGCAGAGTTAAACGCTTAAGACGGTAAATATAGGTATCGAGACAAATTGCTACTTTAGTGTCTTTTACTACTTACAAATGTGTTATCCGTTTTTAGTGTCCCCTGGAAACTTCTGTTCAGTCCTGTTGCGACTAACTACGCACTTAATCATTAATAATACCGAAAGGTTTTACAGACAGACAAACAGGCAATAAGATCGATGTGAAGACAGCCGGTTGTGTGGTGCTTTGCGTTCTGGAAGATCAATGTTGAATATGCTTCTTTTTTTAACTGACTGTCTTCAATTGTTTTACCTTTTATTGATGGGATGAGTTAACCTTAGAGACTTTAAGTGGTATGGTTCACTTCTACAACACACAGTCAATAAAAAGGTGGTCTGGAGGGAGAAGCGTTATGTAGTCTACAGATGCACCGATTGGTCAGGAAGTTAGCACGGCCTGCAACGATCAATAAGCCCTGACAACTGGAGACCACTGTGGTAAGGCTTCAGTTACACAAGTCTATCGGAAGCAACCACCTCACGACTTAATAGTTACATAGTTAGGTCTTTCCATTTTCCATGTGGGAGTGCATGACGAGAAGATGGCACACTGAACTTTCAATCGAGATTAGGAATTGGATCAGCCGCTTGTAAACTGTTAAAACGCACTTGCAATTATTTTTTCATTCCATCATTTCAAGTTAATAGGGAGAAATGAACCTTGTGGGATTGTTAAGCGAAGCACGCTGATCAGTTGGTCTAATCAGAACTTACTAAGTCCACTCCACTGGTATTACCAATGAGCTATTAAAATATGTCATCCAATTATTTCCTGTGTTTGTAACTCATGCCTTTAGTCTGTTACTGGATAGTGGGTGATTTGGTTGGTGTGCAGTCAACTAATTGCCAACAGGTCGCCTACTGTGAGTCAAATTACTAAATATCAATGAAGCTGAAACCAAACCAAGGTGAGCCAACTGCAGCCTATCAAATCACATGCAGAAGAAATTAAGGAAAAAAGTGTTTAGGGCACCAGATGATTCGGTTTATGTTTCAGTCTGCTGAAAGAAAATACATTTAAACTGGTTGTGGAGGAAACTTTTTCAACACAAATTCTTTTTGGTAGATTTAGTGTTAGAAAATAAGCAAATACCATATCATGTTTTTTAGATTGTGGTAATGATATAAAACATTTTTCCAAACATAAGAAGCAACATAGCAGTCTAGCCGCCTGTCCTTGGCAGGCCAGAGTTAACTGTATCCCCCTAAACTAGGGTTGCGGTAGGTGTTTGGCTGTGGGCAGCCCGCTGTCATTCAGATTCTGTTGGGTAGATTGCCGGGTCAGAGAGAGGTTTTGAGGGCAACGCTGCAGTGCATTGAATGCCAATCAACTATCAGAGCACTGCGAACATGAGCCTGGAGTGAGGTTATGAGAACGGGCACAACCAATCTGAGAAACCAAGGAAGGAAATGTACATAGTGGTTAGCATTCGGCTGCCAAGTGTGAGCTATGATACTGAATAAAGTGAATGCTCCTGACTGACCTTAACACTGTGCTACTATAGTGCAGGTTCAAACTGAACTGTAGGAAGCGTGTATTACTACTGGTAATTATCAGGATCACTTCTCCCTGATCAAAGCTGAAGAACTGCAAGTTGCGTGGAACCCTAACCCTAACCCTTCTGCTGTGAATAAGTTAAGGTTGGTAACCCTGCAGTATGGCTAACTGCTGAACCTAAAAGCCTAAAAGAATGCACCAGTATAAAGACACAGCAAGAATCCGGTCAACCAAGACAGCCCAACAGTATCCAGATCATCTTGGGGTAAATCCGTACTCTATATCGGCCGATGCACAAAGCCCAGGTATCGATATTGGGACTACCTTGTTCACACACACAAAATCACACCATGCCTTGAAGTTCTCATTTGGAGGCTCCCTCTCAGTATACCCTGTACTACATAGTACTGAGAAATACACCATGCTTGAACATGGTGGACAGTTCATGACTACCACAGAAGCTGCACCACTTGGGTTTAGATCAGGCAGACTTCAGTGTTGAAGTCCCTCAGCTCTTGGCAGCATCCTCTCCTACATACTACAAATAAAAGCCTTCCTCTACATGGCATGCAGTTGCACAAACATGAGCATATTTGGTGCTCAACAAAAGATACATACTCCGAGTCTTTCAGCAAAAAGAGAGAATTCGGTCCCAACTATATCTACTTGGTACCGCTCCACCGCCCACACTATACTACGAGTAACCTTTTCACATCCCAAGAGACATGCATACGCTTATCTGTGCTCAGGGTCACCTGAGACACACCTGATGATTTCATCAAGAATACAGGTGTGAACAAAGTCCTTGGTGCCGACTGACTTACTTTTACATACTGTACAGTGTCACAGGAAGAAGCAAATTAATTATGTGCTGTGGGTGGATTTTCATGTTTCATGTTCAACACTGGAGCGATCATTCATTCACTCATTATATCATTCAGCCGTTTCATTATGCCTTCGTCCTTCAGGCTATTCATTCATTTAACATTATTATTCATGAAAGCAAAAATCTACTTTATAAGATACTGTCAATTTAATTAACATTCTGAAAATTGTAAATGACCCCTTAAACATTAGCAACACTGGCTGGATTGAGCATTGATCATTGTGTGTGCAAACAACACACACACACAGACACACACAGACACACACACACACGTATTCGACTCACCCTCTCCAGGTCTTGTCGAAGGTGTGTGAAGAGTTTGAGGCGTCTGTAGAGGACGTCCTGCTCCTGTTGGGCCAGGTTGTCCACCTCGTCCCTCTTTAAGGTCACTAGAGGTCGATTAAAGTTGGCCTTCCTCTTCATCTTCCAGAACTGATATAAGAAGTCCACCTGGACGAAGAGACAAAATATTATTTTATTTTTTAATTACAATGTTGTCATCAATTGCTTGAATTTATAGATATTCTATTACACCTAAATATTTTAAACAGACAGAAATTGTACAAATCTCAGTAATAACAACTATTGATTGCGTGATACAGTGTTTTCCTCCCTACGTATGAACAGACGTTTACAGTTGAAGTCGTCCTTTAAAGTGAAAAAAGCTCTTGCCTGCAGCCACAGCCGTGTTTGGAGAGCGAAGGTGAGTTAATCACAGTGCGTTCTGAACAAAAGCCTTTGATTTATCCGACAGTTTACCTGTGAATAGGGAGCACTTTATTTGACGCACTAGAGCCGGTACTCTAAATGCAACTCATCAATACCACTAATTACATTTAATTAATTGCGAAAGCCAAACTCTTCATCTCGAATAATATATGATTAACTGTGTAAAGATAAGAATAATGTTGTGTAGGCAAATGGAGAGACCTTATCAAGTTTTTATTTACTATTCATTTATAAGATTTGAAGCTAAAATGGAAAAGTATGTAAAGCGCTCCAGAGATTTATTGTGTTTTGTCAGATCAGGCAATGTTCTCGAGCCAATCAGAAGACGCTTCAGCTTCTTGTTCTTAGCGGACAGAACGTCGCTGTCACAGTATTTGCACACTTGTTGCTTTTTAACATGACATTGCTATTCTGACCCTCTTCAGTGAGTCGTGTCGACCCCGTCTGCTTGCTTCATACTTTATTTATACCTGACCCACTGACTGGAGAAGTAAATGTTTGGCATCATTTCATCTGACAAATTATTGATGGAAAAATAACCACCAACTATCAATTAATCAAATCAATGTCCTGCTTTTCTCTTTTATATATCATATTAAAATGAATATATTTGGGTTTTGAACTGACAAAAGAAGACATCCGCTTGGACTTTGAGAAACAAAGATGGACATGTTACAATTAATCTAGAAAAAGCTCTGCAGATGAATAAATAATGAAAATGATTGTTAGTAGCAGCCCTATTTCAGTTCCATGGTTTAACGTACCTGGGGGACGGGCATTGCCAGGTTTTCGGCCACCTCCCTGGGGTCCACCAGTTGGTAAAACTCATCCTCCAGCTCCTGGAGCTTCTGTTTCCTCTTGCTCACTTTCTCCCGCTCCAGCTGTTCCCTCTCAGCTCGCTCTGAAGCCGAAATCGGGTACAATACCGGCCTCTGCTCCGGGTCACTGCTGATGTTTGGTAGGTGCTGATGGTCCGGTCGGAGCTCAGAAGTGACAGCGGTGGTGGCCCAGTCAGGTCTGGCAGCGGCGTGTGCTCCGTTGGTGGTGGTGTGGTTTCCATGGCTCACACTGGTCAGACTGGAGAAGTTGTTGGAGGTTGTACTACTCTTGCCGGCGATGCAGCTGTGCTCCAGGCAGAAGGATTTAAAGCGCACCTCGTCGTTCTCTGCCAGGATGGTCCTCATCTCCAGGCCGTGGTCGAAGGCGCATGTCACATGGAAGGCCACAATACAGGAGGGCATGGAGCACTTAGAGGGGAAGAAAGAGAGGAAGTACAATTAAGGGCAGGGACAGAATATGAGAGCAAAAATGGAAGGAGGAAGATAGTATAGGACAGACAAGGGATGAGAGCAGGGAAGGATGGAGGGAGCCAAACTAGAAAATAGTGAGAATGGAAAGTGAAACAGGGAAGGAGAAATCCCATTTGGGTGTTAATTAAGGCTGTGGGTTCATTAAAAAGACAAGCAGATTGAAATGCTTGATAGAAAACAAAAAAAGCTTGTTTTTCTTATTATCTTGGCGCGACTTCACTCTTATTGTCTTTCTCTGAAGCAAACAGATGTAAACACACACACACACACACACACACACACACACACACACACACACACACACACACACACTATGTTTTCTTCAATTTCTCAGGCACTTTGTCGCAGCTATTTGTTTTAAAGTGTCATTTTCGGTCCATTTCTCGTGTTATCAAGATTCCAATAGAAGTGCAGCAAAGCGGAAAGAGAAGCCAAGTCACAACAAACATGGTTCCTCCATTTCTGCTGACATTTCGGTACCTTGGGATGCGTGTGCGTGTTTCTCAGTGCTATCTATTACAGGTCATACTAAGAGGCGGCCTCCCACCGAGTCCCTCCAGGCATGTGTGTGTGTGTGTGTGTGTGTGTGTGTGTGTGAGCCCTTCAGGCTGTGTGTTTTTGTCACTGCGTGCATGTAGTGAACGTGCACGTTTGTCAATGTGTGTGTGTGTGTGGGTAAGTGTGTGTGCAGGTCGGTACTTGTACTTTTCCGAGGAGTTCAGCATTCAGCAGGATGGTGACTCTCTTCACTGTGTTGTTTATGAGTGGTGACAAAAACCTGACTGAGCCTGCTGACTCCATCGTCTGGAAAACAACTTCTGCTTTCACAGACAACCTTTCCTCTCCATCTTCCCTGGCTCAACTGCAACTACAACACAATTCAGATTAAAAGCTAAATATCCAGCAGCTCTTTGGTAAACCCTACTGAACACATAAAATACATAGAAGTAGTAGTTAATGAGTTATCTTATTATGAAAACCTTTAATTGGAACTACTTCCTACTTAAGAAAGAGTCCTTGGTATGAGGCCTCAGAACATTTCCTAATGTGGTTCCTAATTATATGCCAAAAATCACAACCTTTCAGCCTTCAGGAGGGAGTATAATCTGTGTGAGGCTGAAACATGGGTGTTGCTGAGAGGCACCTGTATATATTTTATATTTGGTAAGGTAGGAACCACAATAAATCAATCAGTCAGTATAAAAAAGGTCGATTTTCCAGAGTAAAAGGGAAACTGCTCTTGAAAAGAGTCTTTTTTACAATATGCTGAGCAGCGCAAACAAAATACGATTCACCTGCCACATAGTGCACCTGGGCCAAAACAAGACACGTCTGTACTACTACTTTGTATCTTCACATTTCCAAAGGATGTAATCGAGGTTTGATTTAGTAATTTCATTTAATTCTCAGTCGTAATTAAACCCCGTCCGCATGTCACATTATTAATATATAAGCTAAAACGATCCAACTTCCGTTTTCCTTTTGAACATCCTTTATAACGACTAGGCTACCAATGTTTAGTGCCTTTTATTAAATTGTTTTAATTGTTTCTTTTTAGGTGATATTTGATGTCCCACGTAGCTAATCTGCCTTCAGATGTAAAATACATTTCATTGAGAAAAGCTCTCCTCCATCCACTGAGTCACTGAGTAACATAAGTCAGTGATGGAGGAAGAGTGTGATCTCGCCGCTATGGCTGCATCGTCTTGTTATAAAGTGGAGTTACGGTCTACACACTGTGCACTTGTTTTATTACCGACTTCCCCAAGAGTCAGGGCGAGCACGCTGCAGCTGCTCTCACTTGTTTGGTGTCAAAAGGCAAAAAGTTGAACACAGCGTGGAGCCGGCTAGTGTTGTTTGGTGAGAGTCATCGCAAAAAATACTCATCTGGCCTTTTCGACTGCACCTGCTCAGTTCTGGCAGAGACTCCTTAATAATGTTTCCATCACTGCCCACGCTGAGTGCGTGCGTTCAGATCTTTGTGGAAAACAACATGTTTGTTATCTTCAACCCTTTGCAAGAAAAACACATTCAATCATATTTTATTTTTGCCCCACGAGGGAGACCTGCGTCCATATTTATCAAACTGTTATAATAGCGACATTTTGGATTTAAGTGAAAGTTATATTTACTCTAATGCACCTTAGTCTGCCGACAGCAGACTTACCTTCCTGCTACAGTTGGCTTTTCTTTTGTTCAGCCAATGACCCATTCTTTGTATCCTTATTTATTTGTCCATATATTCATGCCACATGTTTATTGCTACAAGAATATTTCAAACTGATACAATTGATGCCTACGCTTCGCTGTAAGTAGGAGTAAGTCGCTTGATAAATGTGTTTAATTCTTCACACTTAGCAAAGATCTTAAAGCATAATTCCTGGTTTGATAAATATGCGATGGAACAGAAACCCCTGTCCACTCAACATTTATATTCTTCATTTCTATTAGCTTTCCCTGCGACCAACACTGCCAACTTACAGTATTATGTTAATTATTTTATCATCATTTGAATGAATCATCTTGTTGTTAAGCACAGAAGAGCCTTGGCACAAACCGTTTTCATTTGTCTCGGACCATTACTTCCCACACACACACCTGGTCATCAATTCAGAGGTGTCCACTGGACAGAGGCTCAAGGAGACGGCAGCAACGTCGAGGAATTCTTTTATGTTTTTTTATGTTTGGCAGAATTTAAGAATTGTCCTGGCATCCCATGGGGTGAGACATTCATCATAAAGATCTCGGCCAACCTTTTCATTTCTAAACCCGATTAAATCATTGATTTTTAAGACTTAACAGCGCAGCTAGAGTACATCAGTGGAGATATCTATCTCATAGTTATGATCATTGGATAGTGAGAGAGTCTGTTTGGCTTTATTTTTTCTATTCATTTTTAAAAACCTTTGATTTTCCTCAACTCGACAACAGTCCCCCGCACAGTGAGGAACCGATGCTTACGTGGACTATCTCTGTTTTCATTTTAAAATATGTTGTTCCCCGTCAGACATTGATTTGTCTGATTTCAAGTCTTTCACGTGGCGTCCTGCATGCTGTAGGCCACTAACAACAGTGTGGCGCCAGCTCAGCTAAATCATGAACTCTTAAGGGGAAAGCAGAAAAACATTTCTCCCTTTTATTCCATCTCTTTGCTATTAGAATAATCTTATTCCATTCTTTATGAGCGTATCACATATGTATTGTGATCTCTGCCGCTTTACTGAACTATATTTACACTTTGTGAAATATATAAACCCAAGAACACTTAAGTTAACTGTAGTTTAAGCTACAGTATGGTTGGTTACATAGTCACCTGCAGTACCTGTAGCAGGTATTTAAATCTAAAGGGCTAACATGTTCCTCTGAAATCTGCCAATAACACAAACTATCTACATTGTTAATTAGCAGAGTATGTCTCTATAATAGAACAAGTGCTCTCCACAGGCTTGACTGGTTGATCTTTCCACTCTACCTTCGTTTCAAAAACCACTAATTAGGATTCTTATTGCACTTGGAAAACTTGCCAATTAATACAGCAAGTCATTAAATAGAAACATATTTAGGTCTGTACACTGTGAGACTCCCGACTATCATTATGAGAGGAAGTGTCAGCACATGAAGAGACACAGGAAGGTGTCATTAGACAAACATGACCAAATTACCGAAAGAGCAAAGACTTGATACATTTTAGAGCAACGTGGATTGGGATATAAAAAGTGGTCTAGAGGTTTTAACTGTGTGACATGCAGTGCCTTAAAAATGCAAGAAAATCAAGACCGACATATTTCTTATTCTCTCACTCCCGAAAACTGATTTGCCATTTCATACTTGTCCCTACATTAAGAGCTTACACAGGACTGCTCGTGGTGCCGTGTAGCGCTGCATCTCTGCCTTGTGTGTGAGGTGGCAGCTGATCAGTGAGTGTGTTTGTACAGCCGCCTGCCATCCGCCACGGAAACAGGGGAGAGACTCGCTCTCCACGGGCGACACTGGCTCAAGGACTTACGGTTAATCTAAAGCATCAATACTGTGACAGCAAACACCCTCACACACACACACACACACACACACACACACACACACACACACAAACACGCATCTGGACACACTTGTAGGTACACACGTTCATATACATCCAGCACACACGGAAATACAGCGAGCGTAGGGCTCCAGCGATCCAGTTCACCTTGAGGGCACTTTTAAAGCTGAATGGTCTGTAAGCTAATAGCTGTAAAGAGGGTTAGTGTTAGTGTGTCAGCGGGGGTTTGTTTGCGTACTCAGCAGCATGTTAAAGAGGTCCTGGGTTCAAACGGATTCACCCGCGCACAGCGGGATGCTAAGAACTACAATTATCTGTATTGTTGAGAGACATTTTATGAGCGTGTGTGTGTGTGTGTGTGTGTGTGTGTGTGTGTGTGTGTGTGCTGAGCTTATACTTCTAAACAATCCTGTAACAACTTGTGTGTATCTACTGTAGGTATACTACTTTGTGTGCGTGTGCCTGTAGGCGTTAGTTCAGAATGTACATCCATTCAGATTATATATGCAGTTTTTTTTTTGTCAAGCTTGTTTTCTTTCAAAAGCCATCTTCAGATGATGCACAGTGTGCGCATGCACATGGCATGGAGGTTGGAATAGTGAGAAGATGAAGAAGAGGAGGAAATACATAGACATGACATGAGCACAGCACAGAAACATATAATGTGATTATTAAATTCCTTCACACACAGAAGACAATTGTGACAATATCAATATTTGGACAATTCTTTTCAAACTGTTAATATGATAATCTAACAATCACAAGCGGGAGGCTTAACCTCGGGTTTTAAGATTGTTTAAGCTTTTTGTAGAAGTGGCTGTTAAGTCTCGGCGACTAGATGTGATTTGTTAGCGTTTAAGGTTTTGGGCATGATTAATAAAAGAAAAGAGCTGAACACAAACAGCTAATTCATAAACAGAACTTAACCGCATGTTTGAGCGTTGCTCAGGTTTTGTTCTCAGACACTAAGGTCGCCTCACAACCACATAAGGTGGACGAAGTGATACGTGTTAATGTGACGTACCTGTATGCAGGTCCCTGTGTGTTCTCGACACAGGCTGCAGGACAGAGCCCAGCGGCTGGCGGGGATGTGGGACACCTTGGTAATGGGCTCCATCTTCTCTGGACAGCCTATACTCACCTGCAGGGAACAGGTAGAAACACATGTATCTGACACAAAGCATCATTTGTGGAAAACAATCCACTTTATGTGGAGATGAATGGTATTTGTTCATCATAATAACACTCTCTGTAGCTATCAGAATCTTAATATATTGTAGCGCTTAAACGATTAGTTGCTTAACTACAGATTCAAATCAACAGAACAAAAGAAAGGTTCTGACAATAAATCCTTTGATTAATATATTAAGCAAAATGACAAACATATTCTGTTCCCAGCTTCTTAAATGTGAGGATTTGCAGATCTTCTCAGTTTTTTATTAAAAAGAAGATCTTTGGATTTTTTGGACATTTGTTTGGACAAAACAAGCAATTTTTATAAGAATTATTATTGTGTCGGGTATTTTCCCTATTTTGCAGACCACTTAATTAATAGAACAATTAATAGATAAAAATCCAGATTGGTAGTCGTGATGCCTTGAAGCACAGTTATTTCATTCCTACAGTGCTGTCAACAATAACCAGCTGGAGATGATTCTTCAGCACAAGAGCTCTGGTTTAACTCCGGTCTTAATTTGATAAAATATTACAATCTGCACCAAACCTTCCACTGATTGATAATAATCAACTCATTGAAGCTTGAATAATCATTTCTTCAGTGTGTTCCCATTTCGAATGCCAAGATCTTGAATAAACAAAAGTCCTTGTCCTTGGACCCGGAGCAGGGACACCTGTGCTCCCTAGGAAAACATTGTAAAGATTGTAAAGCCCAGTGAGATTCATTCTCTCTGAGCGGTCTATTCAGAGCTTTGCCCCAAAATCTTCTCCACCAGATACAACCAGAAATCATTGACCTGTGCCAACCGGCCACGCAGAATAGAGTGGAGAGCACTCATCGTCCAAGTGCCATTTCTTCCTTCCTTCCTCCGCTGCCTATTTCTTTCCAAAAAAAACCCATTCCACCTCTTTCACATTCACTTATTCTCATATTTGTGGCATTGCCCACTTTCCGAGTCGTGGGTCATGCCCATCTCTCTCGTCTTCCACTTATCCTCATATTTGATTTTCTTTTCCTCCTCTTGTCTGCTCACCCACAGAACAAGCACACCGCTTTTCTGTTATTATTGATGTCTTTTGTACAGCACACTCGATTGGAGTAAGGGTCAATTTTCACTCCATTGAGGATGTCAATAGAAAGTGCAATTCAGACAATGATGCCACAGCTGACACCGTCAATGTTCGCTTCTATTATACAGTTGATGTAAGAACCGATCGATGGCAAAGGGATTTCCACTTTTTGAATGCTGTAGTTAATTGATTGGATTGTTCTCAACCCTGATACGCCCACACACACACACACACACACACACACACACACACACACACGTACATTGCACTTTACACAGATCCTCCACTTTCCGTTTGTTTGTCAATACTGTGTGTGTGTGTGTGTGTGTGTGTCTGTGTGTGTGTGTGTGTGTGTGTGTGTGTGTGTGTGTGTGTGTGTGTGTGTGTGTGTGTGTAAGCACAAGCAGCCCTTTAACATGCTCAATCCCCGATGAGCATATTCTAGCCCCAATTACTTCACATTTCAAAGCTGGTAGATTGAAAACTGACAAAATTTGAAATCACTTCAGTGGAAAAGGGTGAAATTCAGTGTTACTGTAAATGAAAAGGCATTTTAAAAGAGGGGCTAGGCATCTTTGTGTGTGTGTGTGTGTGTGTGTGTGTGTGTGTGTGTGTGTGTGTGTGTGTGTGTTGAGAAAAGCAGTTTAAAGAGGGACCTCTCTCTAGGGGTTGAAGGCAGAGGGCAGACGTCAGCTATACACACAGCGCTGCAGGGGGGCTGTATCGTTTGAAGGCAAGCACACACACACACACACACACACACACACACACACACACACAATCCAGCACTCTCTATGAATGGCACTCTTACACACAGAGCCTCTTTACTGGAAATTTCCACTACTATCATATTCAGTAGAAATGTACAAGCCAGTGTTGTGACGTGTGTGTCGCGTTTGCGTGTGTGCGTTTATTTGTGTAGACGTCTGCTATTAACACCTCTTTAGCTCATGCAAGCACACACAAAAGTCTACACAAGGATATGCGCACGAACACACAAGCGCACGTAAAGCACAGACATGCAAATTATCCTTTTTTTTTTTCCTCCCTCCACGGTAGGAAGAGAAAACAAAAGCGAACGGAGCAACGAAAACAATTAGCCCAATCAAGGGTGACAGAAGGCAATTAGAAGTAAAAGGTTTGTGCTGCCAAGAGTCACTCTATTACTGAGAAATCTGCTGGTGGAGTGTGTTGCTGAAAAGGCTGAGGACACATGACTGAGTGTCTTAACAGTTTAAAGGTGTGTGCAAGGCATGAAGCTGCATCCGTCGCCGAACCTCTGAAATTAGCTGCATCTTTGTGTCAATTTCAGGCTTTCAGATGAGACGCCTCCAAAAAAGGTATCATCAAGACAAATCAGGTGGAAATGAGCGGCTGCTTGGCTACACGCTTGACAAACAGGTTCCTCATGAATCAATTTACATTATCTGCAGACTGATAAGATTGAGGTTTGGACTGAAGAAGCTACATGAAGTATTTTAAGCATTTACTGTAAACTGAAAAAAAAAAAAAAACAGGTGCGAGTGTCTCAAAATCTCAAAAACTCCTTTATAGATCGTCGCAATTTACTTCCCTTTAATGGCCACACAACCACAATCAAGGTCATTTGTTATTTTGGTACGGCGAATAACACATTTTCTTCTCCATCTTTTCTCCTGCTTTAAAGTAAAATCAGTCTCACACGCTTGAAAAATGTATTTTCTATTGGAAATATAACAACCTCTGACTATATAGTTCACATTTAACCAATGTTTCCCATTAAAACCTACAGTAAAGGAACAGCGCATGAACCCATTACATACGAGAAGCACGAGACAGTTGTACTTATGTTTACATGCAGAATGTTTGCCAAACTAAATTCTTCTTGCGATCTTCCACGACAGGGATCTGCTCCGTGGGAGAGATGTTATGTTGTTTGTTTCGCCTTATAAAGATTGAAGTGTGTAGTCTTTTAAGAAACATGAATGGCGGGTTACAGCCTGTTTCGGTCGATGCAAATGGTGGAGAAAAACCCCCCCCACTGTACCTGAAAGAGTGTGCAGTAAGTGTTTTCAGGGATTAATGCCGTTTGGGGTGAGGATGAAAAAAACCAAAGGGAAGTTCAGTCAAGTAAAAATAAGCACTGTGTGAGTCTTCTTCATCAAAGCATGTCAAACACCACACAGTCTTTCAAGTGGTTGTCTTTCCCCTTCTTTTATGGTGCAGACGCCTCGTCCAAGAGCGCCATACTTGTTTTGACACACACACACACACACAGTAGCTTGCCTCTTCATGTTTATGTAGCTGCTGACACCACTGAGCGAACGTCGGAAAGATGGATTTTGACAGTAACTACAGCTGTATGGACTGATACAACACACTCTCTCTTTGCACCGATATGTTAATGTTGTGCAACCGGTCTCGTCGACATTCATTTGGCCGTGATTCAGGATTTCTTTTTTTTTTATCGTAATGAATTGTAATTGTACAGTTGGACTGGACGAATGTGCTGGTTGATGTGTGCTTATGGATTTGTCGGTTTAATTGTTAGTGTGATAGAGACCATGTAATAGTGTTGATCGTTCTGTGTGTACATGCCCGTGGACTGCAGATAGAAATGAGCTAATAGCTACATCTGGTTGTTTAATAAAACAGATAAAAGAGGAGGCATGGACACCAATTTCTCCATCAACAGCGATATTAAGTGCAGACTCAATCGGTACAGACTCCTGAGTTTAGTGTGTATATATATATATATATATATATATATATATATATATATATATATACACCCACACACAATATATCTGCATGCCTATCTTTGATTGAAGAATCAAGTCCTGCACCAGTTATAGGAAATGTAGAAAACGACTACCTTAAGCACTGAAGCGAGCAGGACAAAAAAAGAGAACTGGAACAGTTATTTACACCATACTATATGTGGATCATTTTGACCCCCCTCCCTCTCCTCACCTCAGGGATCCATAAGGCACAGCTGACGTGGACCCACTTGGTTCCACTGCGGGTGGGCTTGAGGGCCCCCCCTCTCTTGGGGCAGAGTAGGCATTTGGGCTGAACGCCCAGAGCGCAGGTCCGACACAACCAGTTCCCCTGGGGTACCTTCAGGATGCCATAGCACGCCTGCGACACGGAGAAAGAGAAAGATTATGATTATGTGAGGAGGCGCTTTGTGACTTGGTCATTTATCTTCTGTGGAACAATAGTTTGACATTTTGGGAAAGCCTGGCTCTACCTGAAGGTAACTAAATCCACGTATTTGAGGTTTTCATGCGCTAACCAGATATAACGTGCTAATTATTGGGCTTTAAATGTGCTGGTTGTTAGATTATGTTACCTTGGGACAGAGCCAGGCTAGTCGTTTCCACCTGCTTCAAGTCTTTATGCTAAGCTAAACTGGATGCTAGTGGCAAACTATGTATTTAACATAGTTTGTCCAATAAGAAGGGGGAAAGTTGTTACGGACAATAAAGCGTAATATTAAAAGACCATACAAGAGGTTTTGCATGCTGAAGCCCGTATTGCTGAACATGCTTTCAGTTCATTTCAGTACACTATGAAAATAAACTTGCATCTATTACAGTCGCTTTTACTTTAATCACCTTATATATAAAAAGTCAGCTTCTGTGCCATACATTCACAGGCCATAAAATCAGGACATTAAACCGAGAAGACACATTGTGAAACTTGGGAGGCTAGAAAGCACAAAAACAGCTCCTGCTGCCTACAGTTTAACTTCTACCAAATCTGTTAAAGAAATATATATATGGTTGTCACTTTTTTGAACTACTTCAATAAGTAAGAGAGAAGCCAGACCGGAGGAAGAACGATGATTTAAAACAGGCCGGGTTTGAACCCAGACGTAATTTTAACCAGCTACACCACAAGGCCACCCCATCGTCCTCTTCATACTTTTCATATTTAGAAACAGCATACTTTTGGTGGTTGCTGCTTCGAAACCGAAAACTTAAAAAGCAATTACAGTCTGCCGCTGCTTATTTCTTCTGTCATATAAAATTAGCAAATTCACACATGGCAAAACACTACTTACCACACACACACAGACACACACACACACACACACCCTATTCCTGTCCCTGCCCAAAGCTCTTCTTTAAACCGGACGCAAGACATTTTCAAAATGTCACTTGGTGTTATTTTAAAAACACAGCAGGTTATTGTATCGTCAGCTCTCCACCCAGTTGCCCTTCCGCCAACACACTGGGGCTCCCTCAATGTTTTCATGCCAACATAATAGCACACTGACTTATATTTGATAAGATCCAGCGCCCGGGGTCAGGAACAGAGAATAATTGTCTAGTCAGATATGATTTACTGTCTCAAAGTGCCTCTACTGTGGGAAGTGAATCATTCTTAACGCCTCTTTCTCCTCCAGTACTATAACCTATGTGTCAGATCTATCAAATCTCATTTCGAAGGAGTCAAATCAAAAACTATCACTCCTTTAGTTGAGGCCCAAATTAAATTCCAGGGCTAAACACCCCTGAGCATCCACAAATATCATTTCAGGACCCACTGCTGATACAAGTCAGGTTAAAGTATTTAAATCCCTACTCTACAGAAGGGAGGACGATCTTATATTACTGAAAAGCTAGAATAATTCATCGGTTATAAGATAAAACGATAAGAAAAGTACAGAAACAAACTTCACACCGACAAGAGGAAAGAAAAACGAGACATCAAAGACTCCATTTTCATTAAAAGCACTTTACTGATCAAAGGTTTTATTGATCAAACCGAACACTTCAGTACGCACGGCCTGTTTTTCTTTTTACCTGCTGAAGGTTAGAACGACGGCCTTACTAAAGAAGCAATTGTCAGTGCTTAATGTGTTCACTCTATAAAAGCAATAATATTACTGAATACTCCCCTAGGGGCAACTATTTCTTTCACTGCTTGATACATTTTGTTTCCATGTTCGGCAGTTGCTTCTTCTCCTACCTAACAAAAAGTGGGGAAACACAGTAAGTCCCCTGTGGAGAGGCACTATAGAACAGTGTTTTGATGAACTGATCCCAAAATTGTTAGTATCTTGTGTGCACAAAAATGTGTTTACAACGAAAGATCTACAGGTATGTTACCTGTCCTGTGCACGTCTAAATATGTTGCATTAAGTTCACGTCATCCTTTTGCTTGTTGAAGTCAGTAATTGGTGGATTAACGAGCTACACAAGAGAAAATGACTTGATCGCATGCATGAGATGAAACATTAGCACATTTTGGGACTGGGATGACCTTGTTTTGTAAATAATTCCACTTCCATTTCATATACAGGCAGCTTTTTAAGTGACACACCAACATGAGCTTTGGTTCGCAGTTGGAAGTATTTATTTCCATCCAGTGTCATAACAGCAGGGAAGCAGAGGCAGTCTGATGACACGGAAGGTGTTTTAGTGCCAACGGGGCCGACAGAACAATTAACACTGTGTCGCTGTGTAACAAACACATCCGCCCCCTCTAGTCTCAGGTTGTCAAAGGTACCGTTTGGGAAATTGCCACCTGTACTTTCAAGCAGTCGATAGATTAAGAAAGTAAGAAAAATATGAGTAAAACGCAGCTCTGAGGGAAACCGCAAATGAAATACACCTTCATTTTGTATTTCACATTTACGCTCTCAGCATTTAGCGGAGCGATTTTTCTTTTCTTTTTCCAAAAGCCAAAAGGATAACTGATACTTAAAAATACAGGCACAGACATACATATGATTGAACAGAGCGATAAGCCGCTTAATCCCTTAATTCCTGACCTGATGAACGCAGACGTTGCACTTGTCACAGAAGACCATCTCGTTGCCATCCTCTCCCTCTGGCGAGCGGCAGACGTCACACACCACGTCCTCGTCGTACTCGATGCCCAGGCCTTCCTCCGTCTCGATGGCCTGCCGCATCTTCTCCTCGCACGCGCTCTCCAGCTCGACTAGAACACACTCCATCGTCAGCTCGTCCAGCTCTGGTAAGGCTGCGGGCGAGAGGACAGAGAATCTCAGACTCAACTAAAAGACTCTGGGAGGGTACACTGGGATGAAGTATGAGGAAGGATCTTAATGCAGGTCTTCTCCAGTGTTCGCCTCTCTATTTTGTTATATGTTGAAAGCAGAGGTTGAGACATGATTGCTGATGTGAGAGATGAATATTAGAGGGAAACCTGAGCAATTAAAAATAAGAGATAACAAGTAAAATGTTTCTTTTAGTTCCTGCTATCAACAAGGATAAGAGCGATGGGAAGCTGCTCACAGGACACTCAACACGAGTGAGCCAAAATCAAGTTATTTTTGGCCGAAACACTGCGTCTCATACTTTAATTGGAAACGCTCACAGCTTTCCTTCACATGTGCACCTCACACAGGTCGCTTTCTGTTTTGTTTGGGCCAGATAAAATGTGCTGAAAATTAGCTTCAGGATGTGGGGGTGTGCGGAGTTTCAGTTGACTCTTTGACCAGAGAAAAGCAAAGAAACACTACATGTGTTCTGTCACTACAAGCACATTTGCTATCGGAGCCAAAAACAACAACATTTGTCATTAAGCCCTTCTTGCCGACAGCTCAGTGAACTGTGCCAATATGTGTCGGCATTAGCATTCTGGCTCTATTTTGCATCTCAAAGTAATGCCTTGCTCTAACGCTGCTTAAAGGTTCAATGTGGAATTCCGAGCCAGATGTACCCAAGAAATAGGGCGCAGTATTTCCCCTCTAAACTGGGTCCATACACTCTTTAATGTTCATATTTCAGTTGTAGTAGTTTGGCATGTATTTTAATGTATTCTGTATATTGCATTGACTCCTGTGTAATCTGTCAGTTAAGTTTGTTTAAAGGACTAAATCCAAAGTGGCAGAAACGAGAAAACGACTGCAAATTCGTCTTCCCGGGCTGAACTCGAGCTAACTGCTAACTGAAGCTACGCCGTTTCCCGGCGCTGCCGACAGCTGTACGCTCGGTGAAACAGCCTCCTGGCAGCTGTGAGGACGGAGCGAGCTGGTGCGGGAGGTTTTCTCATGTAAACTAATAAACAAACTATGGTTTTAATATTTAAAAGCGAGTCGGCAGCTGTACTTCTTCTCCCTCTGTACTGAGGGCAGACTGGAGCTACGGTGACTCACTGTCGCCTCTAGAGGAACAAGTGGTATTACATGCTAGCATGCTAACTTCAGTAAATAAACTGAACGTCAACACTGTTACCTCTTCTCATTCTTTTGATAATGTTTAGTTTTAATGGTTTAAATTTAAATTCTGGCATATCTTACACATTGAACCTTTAATAGCTGAAATACTGATTTAACTTGTGAATCCAAGCTTTCTTCCTCATAAGAAAAAAAAGTATTTAACCTACCAGGAAAGTAAACAGCATGTGGAATACTTTCTCTCATTACGTGCAACAAGATTACAATAATTACAAAAAATGGGTAACAGCAAGGCATTAAATCTAATGTAAAAATAAGTGTGTTCTGAAATGAATTATAGAAGATTAATTGATAAAAACAGTAAAAGACTAATATGCCACAAGCCCTGATGCCAACACAAATCAAATTACAATATGCAGTGGAGTAAATATTTTTGGAAGACATTGAGAATACAGTAAAGGGTCACATTGCCTCTCGTTGCCTCACCCAAAGCTCCAAGCAGCGATAAAGAAACTTGTGCTGCCCTGGAATCTGTAGTTGAGGATTATTTATTGATTCATTTGAAAGATTCAGCACTCAGTTGGGAGAGTTTTTTTTAAAGTCTGAGCATCCTGTAAATCTATCTATTATTTATGGCACTCAATCCCTTCACATCCAAAAATGAAAAATACATTTAGAAACTTTATTTACTGGTTCTTGAACATCTTGGTGCAAACAGGTGGTTCAACTTTATTTTTCATATATTCGTCTTGAATCTGGCCATGAACACAAACTTCGCTAAGAATGAAGAAACTGTGTGAATATAAATGTTGTGGTTTCAGAAGCTGCTTTTGAAACAGCCGAGAAAAAGGAAGTACAGTTAGATATTAACCTGCTGTGACATTTACATCATGAACTGAACAGACGCACAGGAGGGAGGGAAGCAACACCACTGTTCACACATAGTTGTGTGCGCGTGTGTGTGTGTGTGTCTACTGTCAGTATTTGCTTTATATTTATCTTCTGTGTGTGTGTTTCCGTGTTTGTACATACGACAGCTGTGCGCACATGCAGATACACTATTATCATTGTGTGGATGTTGTCACGACTGCACTTATCTGTCTGAAAGCAACACAGTATTCAAAACACAGACACAGACACAGACACAGACACACACACACACACACACACACGACAGATTTTCTTTCTTTACTTTTCAGTATATCCGCCTGCTTTTATCCTGCTATAATTGCCCATGCATTCTGTGCCTTCATCTACTTTTATAATCCTATTTAACTCACTTTATTGAATGCATTATAATGCCATGAAGCCTGATCTTCAATACTAAGTGTGTTTCTCTATTACTACTGACAGACTGTGTGTGTTCCAGTGTTCGTGTGCTGCTTGTTTTCTGCCAGAAATCAAGTTTCCTCTAAACTGGATAATCTGAAAATCTCATTAACCCCATCTCTTAACCCGACTAAAAATGTGTTTAAATAACCAGAATTACACCATGCCCAGTATCAAGTACACATTCTGAATACACACACACACACACACACACACACACGCTAGTATACAGTAAGTGGAAGCCTGAGATAGAAAATGCTGAATCATCCTATCATGAGCCGCACAGCCTCGCACAGCAGAACCAATCAATCCCCTATTTGTTTGATCTAGCATTGAAGGTTATGAGAAACAACCCGCTTCTGCTCCAGCAAGAGCCAGTGTGTATGTGTGTGTGTGTGTGTGTGTGTGTGTGTGTGTGTGTGTGTGTGTGTGTGTGTGTGTGTGTGTGATTTAAGGCGAATGTGTCCCAGAAATAAAGGTCTGAAACCCCAGAGGGGATTTATAAACACAATTACGACGCTTTATCTGAAAGGAGCCGATCAGATATCGAATAAAATGGTGGAGATGGGAGAAATGCTCGGGGTCAGCAGTTGTTGTCACCATGGCAAAATTGAGGCTGTAGCACAGCAGAGGAGAGAGAAAGTGATAGAAGCTGACAACAAACATTAACAGCTGTAAAAGGTCATATTTGGTGGAACAGATATATAATGTTTCACCGTAAATCAGCAGGTGTGGAAAAAAGAAAGAAAACTGATTTATATGAAAATGATCCTTTGCCCGTCTCGTTCCTCTAGCAAGCTTTGATGAACCGACTGTGATGGTAAATGGGGACAGTTTATAAAACCTAAAATGATCATTTAATACTGAAATCCTTTAAAAAAGAAAAGAAATACTCCATCTCTTGATAGGAGTTAGTTCTGTCAATGTGCAAAGATCCAGAGCTTTCCAAACCTCTAGTCAATGAATCAATACAACTATTCTGATCATATATATCCATCCATCCCATCCATCGTCTACCGCTTATCCGGGATCGGGTCGCGGGGGCAGCAGCTCCAGTAAGGAACCCCAATCTTCCCTTCTCCGGGCCACATCCTCCAGCTCCGACTGGGGGATCCTGAGGCGTTCCCAGGCCAGTGAGGAGATATAATCTCTCCACCGAGTCCTGGGTCTTCCCCGGGGTCTCCTCCCAGCTAGACGTGCCTGGAACACCTCCCTAGGGAGGCGCCCAGGTGGCATCCTTACTAGATGCCCGAACCACCTCAACTGGCTCCTTTCAACGTAAAGGAGCAGCGGCTCTACTCCGAGTCTCTCACGGGATGGCTGAGCTTCTCACCCTATCTCTAAGGGAGACGCCAGCCACCCGTCTGAGAAAACCCATTTCGGCCGCTTGTACCCGTGATCTCGTTCTTTCGGTCATGACCCAGCCTTCATGACCATAGGTGAGGGTAGGAACGAAGATCGACCGTTATATTGAGAGCTTCGCCTTCTGGCTCAGCTGTCTTTTCGTCACAACGGTGCGGTAAAGTGACGGCGGTACCGCCCCCGCTGCTCCGATTCTCCGGCCAATCTCTCGCTCCATCGTCCCCTCACTCGCGAACAATATATTCATCTTTAAAGTCATTTATCAGGGAAAGAATGCAGATCATTGCTGCTTCCAGCTCCTAAAATGTGAGGATTTGCTACGTTTCATATTGTTGTAAATAGGATGTCTTTGAATTTGTCTGTTGAAAGGTGTTTTCTGACATGGAAAGATTATTTTTGAGATGCAGCCCCATCCGGGAATATGAATTGCACACACATAATACAGTGTGAGGTATGGAAGCGTCTTTTAAGCCCATCTGGCTAAAGTAAAACCACATCATTCAGGACAACATGCAGGTAGAGGCCAAGTAATACAATAAAATAGAAACTAATTGCGTAACACTATTACTATATTTCAGCACTTACAACCCCGTTCGATGCCTTTGGAAACTCTTTGACATTTCGTGATGAGTATTTGTTTCTGTTCAATGTCAACATGTTTTCTGGCCTTCATTATCAAATTAGGCAGCGAGTCAGTTTGCACTCACCCATCTGTCTGAACTCGTGGTTGACCAGCTCCAGCCAAGCAACATCCAGGTCATCCAGGTCATAGCAGCTGTAGCGCTGGATGGGAGGAGGCGGGGCGTTGCTCTCCATCTCCTGCCTGTTGTTGCAAAGACCGTCTGTCGACTCAGTCGGCAGCAACCTGGAACAGACACAAATACACACAAAGAGAGTTCATCATGCGGTCTGGAAACACAACCGCCAAACTTGTTCTAACATCTTAAACTAAAAAATGGAGCCGCAGAGCTTGTCGAATTACGACAACAGAAAGTAAATCAAACTAATAAACGAATGTGTTGATGGGTAATCATTCCAGGTGTTCATTTACAAATGAATCAAACAATGACATGTATGCTGTGGTTGCTGGCACCTGTGAGCTGCGCTCGTGTATCAGCACACTGTTAACACTTGTCCCAATACGGCACAACCTGAGCTGTGTTATTGCTTTAATGCCACATTTCAGACTTCAAGTGAACACAGAAGCTTTGGATTTGAATCATTTTATTTTAGCAGGTTGTTTTTGATCTTCTGTCCTTGACCTTATGGGATACTGAATAAAACACCTGGGGGGGATTTTATTCTGCATAATGGATGAAATTGCATTCATTGAAACTGTATTAATTAAGGGAAGATTGACTCGACAAGGTGGTCTTCTCACTGTAGGATTGTGTTACATTCACACAGTTCCACCCAATCAACAAAAGTTAAAGAGCCACATTATATCCACAGCTGGTGTCTGGCAAATGGACCAGAATAAAAAACAGGATATTAACGGAGTTTTCTGCACAAATTAAACTAAAAAGGTACCAGAAGGTCTAAAAGGATTGTCCATGTGAATATAAATGATGTTATCCTAATAATTCTGATATTTCATGCCAATGAATAAAAAGAAATGTCCATGTATTTTCTATATTAAACCTGAATATCAGGTTGGGAGCTGGACAACATATTCTAAACTTTGAAGTAACGAAATCACAAACGCTGCAACAAAGTTGAGGCAGTTTGAGGCAAATGAGGAGCATTTGTCAGCTGGAAATCAGCACTTTGATTTGAGGGATGTGAGAGTACATAATAAGCAACTATTTGATATTCACTGGGAGGTGTTCGACCATTCTTCAAATTGACGGCTGTAGTAGTGTTTGCATGGTTCTCCTTTTGGTTTGTAAAGCAGCTTTTTAGGACGGCGCTGTAACAAATGCTATACTGCCTTTGTGCGGTAACACACGTTTTACCATTTTATAATTTAATGAGTGTTCAAACATTCAAAAATCATGGCCCATAAATACATAAAAGAACTGGAATATCATAAATCAAACGAACGGTCAGAAGGTGAAACTAACCAACGGGGATGTGATGCACAGACGTTATGTGGAGCACTTTGAAGTCCTTAAACATAAAGACTTTTACATTCCCAACATTTTTTAAATGCTGTGCATACGAAATCCTGCATTTCTCATGACAACAGGAATTAAAGGGGAAGCCCTTCTCATGTCTCCCTTACACTCAGGTCCTGACCTCACAGTCCAGAAAGATTGATTCAGAGTTTGACGGATGCCAAAAAAAAGTTTTTAAAAAGGGGGAAGGCGATCGAAACAATGACAAATCAAGAGGCTTTAGGCAGCAGTGACAGGAAGCTCCTCTAGGCAGTGTCTGGTCTCTGGAGCCTCGGGCCTGGATGTCTCTCTATCAACAACAGCAGGAAATGGGGTCAGGAACTCTGCTCGACCCACTGGGAACCAATAAAGATTCAAACACACACACACACACACACACACACACGCAGGCCCCTGTAAAAACCTCGGAACACTCTAAGAGCTAATAGATACATAATAGGGCAGATGCGCAGTAAACACACACATGCCTTCAGGCAGGGAGACACCACACCCAAGTTATATCACAAAACCTGACACTGTACAGATCACACACACACTCACACACACACACACACACCATTTCTCCACAACAGCTCTGTGTTTTGCATAGTAACACACACACACCCCAGTGATTCACAAGCTCGCCTGGTGAAGTCGTGACCTTTGTGTGAAAAGGTGAAATGTGTCAGTGATCAAAACAACAAAACAAAACAACCTTTAGCTCGGTGTTCAGCTCCCCGTCTTCAAACGCCACATTATGATACTGCTCAGTTCTGATGTTCGTGCTCCGTCACTGCCGTCGCCGTCGCATCAAGCAGCACTGTGATCATCATCATCCTCCTCATCATTATCATTATCCTCCCCATTATCATCACCACTGCCGCCATCATCATCACAACAGCTGCCACAATTTAATTTAGTAATCTTCACTAGAATGGCATTTCATACGTGTTGCCAGCACATTTACAATATGAAATGAAAACAACAAAAACAATGAAATAAATCATCTCAACTGTCGCACGTCATCGGAAAAAAACAAGACGCTGAAATCAGAGCGGGAGTTATTCTATTATACTATGAAATATGTAAATTGGAGTAATAATATAATGTAACGCAATAAAAACATGTATCGTCGGAACAATTCATTTTGAATTCCAACAATATTTATTCTTGCTCATTTCTGCATAATTTTCTTGTCCTCCTGTCCACATCTTCATGCAGCCGTCCTTTCAATTGTGTCATCTTCTCCTTTCTGTATCGCTCTCTTCCCGTCCCCCATTTATTCCTTTAGGCGTTTGTCTGATAGTGAAAGCACGCAAATCTCTCTGTGGACACACACACACACACACAACACTGTCCTGCATATGTACACAAAGACAGTATATCAACTTCTCCTCTGCACAAAGTTTTCTTTGGCATTTTTTGTGCACGTGTACTGCCGATGCCCCAACCACACCGGGACCCTTTGCATTTTCAGATCGATCGCAGTCATCGTCCCAGTAATATGTGCATCAGTGATCAACATCAGCATTTTCCTTGCTGATACTGCATCCATTAATCTAATAAAAAAAAGGCACCGATCTGATCTATTTCTGCCTGGGAATTGCCAATTTAGACCACCGGTGCAGGATCAATGGAGGCAAAAGCGTAATCGTTAACAAATCAAAAGTTCTATCTCTCTGTGAGGAGGAAAAAAAGGTAGAAAATTTAACCCTGTTCTGGCCTGCTATCAGGTTGATATCTGATACTGGACAAACAGGCCTGGTCAGTCAACTGGCAGGGGAGAGAGGAGAGACAAAGACACACACACACACACACACACACACACACACACACACACACACACACACACACACACACACACACGGGGAGAATAGGTTTCATACTGGAAACACTGGGCTGGTTGTTTCTGTTACGTAACGTTAAAAGCAACTTCAGTGTCTTCTTACAGTGGAGGGCGGTGTTATTGCATTATCAAAGGATAACACTGGCGTTAGACACAAAACCATCAGATACCTTTTAACTGCAAACATTAGTTTGAATGCAAATCTTTAAAAACAGGACAGAAATATCTAAAACTTTTGTTTTTAAAGGCGAAATCATTTCCAGAAAACAAAACAAGGTAGAGTAAATGACGCACTTTGTTGGGGGACTTTCAAACCTGAAGATTAATACGCATTTGCTGCTTTGATTAGTATTAACGACACTTCAATAAGCTGCAGTCGCTGTGTTTGTCTTGCGGAGGGAACATGTAGGTTTATGGCACAGAGGGATGAACTATTTCAGGCTTTGGATACACAGACAACACTTGTTAGACGGATCAATTCAACGCTGCTCACGGTCTTTTCATAGGGTTTGTTGATTGCAAGAAAAACATCCAATATAATCAGAGGCAAACTGATTTCCAAGTCGATAATGTGATAACCAGTCAGTGATGTAATACACTGAGATTGTATCAGCAGAGTGCTTTTGGAGTTGATGATGCTCTTAGCTTTGTTTACTCAAATATGGGCTTTATTACATTAGGCTTTATGACTTTGTTTGGCTTCTAGCTGTGACGGGCAGTGTTGATTTACCTTAGCAACGTGGGGAAGGGAAGAAAGAAGTGAAAACGAGAAAAGAAAATGAGGACAAAAACAAGATCATGAAAAGAAGGCGGGGGAGACACCCGACAACATTTGGATACTGAGTAAATGATACCAAAACTGAAAACCTGCGGACGTTCAGAGTTGATATCTGCAGTCATCCAGGCTTACTGAGCCAGCTCAAAAGAGTTGGAAAAAACCATTCAAAGAGTTTTAAATAAGACGTAAGATCATAGATGTTATGTAAAGTGGAGCTCCTGGTTTGTTATGTCACAGGAACAGGAGAAGAAACATGAAGTGAGACATGAAAGGAAAGCATCGCCTCATAATCAAGTCATTCAATCTAACAGGATGTGAGTCAATAGGGGTCAGAGCACAATGTGTTCTTCAACTGGTAAGGATCATGTATCACACACACACACACACACACACACACACACACACACACACACACACCTTACATAATGTAGGTAAACAAAACCGTGTGCAAAAGGTCTCCTGTTTGTCCGGCCTTTATCATGACTACAAAAGCAGAGATAAAGTGCAGAGTTGTCTGTCAATACGGAAGACAATTACGGCTCTCTGCCAAACTGTAAATAGATTTTCTGTCTTTTTAAGATCAATTCTGGGAAAAGAGCTTTAAAAGTTTGGATATTTGGACTGATATTGCATTTCATATGTTTCACTAGTTTACAAGCATTGGCATATTGAATATGTGCTGAAGATTCGCTACGCATACACTCAATATCTGCGTTTCATTAATAAAGAATCATTTTAAAGCGGCACTTTTTTACCGTCTGTAACCTTTTATTAAAGAGCAGAAAGGCGTTCGATGAGCGAGCTAAGAAAGATTGGAAAATATGAACTAAAAACTGGAAAATGTAACGAGAAATGCAAACAATTAGTAACGATTTTTCAAGAGAGAACGGACGAATGAGGTATCTTACACGTACATCAAAGCGGATCAGCTAGGTTTTTAATCAATGAGTGTTTCCCTTTTTAAACCCATTAAATATATATATAAGAATATTTTAGGTAATAATAAGAAAAACAATAAGAAAAGAAACATTCGAAATCACTTCTGTTTACAGATGAGGAGTCCTAATGAGGGGAGCGGCACTGAGGGAATATTTAGATGTTCATAACAATACGACAGCTGAGTTTTCTTTGATCTTAGGTGGTGTGTCCCATGAAATATTTATCAGGAGGAACTACACACCGCGGGGCTCTGATTCTCAAAACAATGAAAACCAAAGTCTCCCCCTCCATCCCTGTTCCAGCACTGAGGCCCTGAGGAGAAGAGTCTTTGGTTTACTACACGGGATGTGCCTCTGGAGAGCAGAGGAGTGGGAACTGTAAAGTATATCTTGTGGTGTAACACTGCTGAATAGGATGTTATGTGAGCATGTGCTGGGAGGACATGTCATTTATATGTGTGTGAGTGCGTGAAAGCGAAAGAAAGAGCTAGAGATAGACCAGGGTCACAGAACATAGTTCCTCTGCTTTTGCTTTAGTGGAATATAAGATTTGGGCTGATTTAACAGATGATCTAGCCGAGTTTATTTTAAATTGAGCAGACAATTATTTGTTGGATTGCAAAGATTTATTCTTGCAATGTCCACAGCCCACCTTAACGTCTAAAGTGAACAGTATGTAAACACATTCTTGTTTTATGCAAATGACTACACTTAGTTAAATGTGACATATGATCACCCATAATTTTGCATTACAGCTTGTAATCTTTCTTATTTTCTCAATTTGGAGTAAATACTAGAGGGGTACTGTACTATCAGTTTAGTCATTGTTTTATGATTTACAGCAATTTATATTGTTGTTTATAAATTTCTGCAAATCATAAACAATATTATATATATATATATATATATATATATATATATATATATATAGTATATTATATATATATATATATATTATATATTATATATATATATATTATATATATATTATATATATATATAATTATATATTATATATATATATTATATATATTATATATATAAATCAATATATATTATATAAATATATATTATATATTATATATATATTATATATTTATATATAAATATATAAAATAAATATATATATAGATCATAGAAAAAAAAATATATATTTATATATAAACATATAATATAAATATATAACATAAATATAACCTCAAATATTTTACACTGGTATTGTCCAGTATTTTTCAGTTATACTTGGGTGTTTCAAATATTTTGTCCACCCCATTTATATCAATAATAGACTAAAATGTTAGAAAACATCTATTAGTATAACACGATATAATCTAACAGAACCACAAACTTCAGCCTCCAAAATGATCATAAAGTTGAATTAACAGCTTTAAAACAAAAACTAATAATACATAATAAAAGTAGGGACTGTTATATTAAACTGCATTAGTTTGAGCTCGCTGGAGGTGAACGTACCATCACCTGAGTGATAGTACGATAAACTGACCTGCATTTGAGTGATATTGCCAATGAAAGGACAAAGCGTGCAACAGAGAAAGTTATCGTTTTAAAAAAAGGTTAATAGAAAAAAGAAAGAGAAAGAAAGAGGGTAAGGAAAAGTCAGCCTTCTCCTCTTTCCTCGCTCCCATATGTTTCTAACCGCTGTGTAAATCTCACTTTCCTACTTTTCATAAAACGTCAATAATAATCTCCTCTCAAGGAGGGATGAAGTGGATGGTGTTTACATAAGACATTTCCAGTGTGGGCAGAGGGACAGCGGCTCAGCTCTCCGTCTGACTCTCTGCCCACACAGGACACGTCTAGTTTAAACAGACATCAACTCCTGACAGATCACTCAAGAAGAGCAGGAAGTCCTTCTAACCGAGGCTGGAAATTTACATGAGGCTAAAAGAAAAGGGGGGGAGGGACGAGGTCATGGACGACCGAGTAAGAATAAGACAAATGGGAAAGCAAAAAAAAGCGGAGAAAAGACAGAAATGTAGGATGGAAGAAATTAAGAAATGATCTAAAGAATATAAACAAATCTGAAATTGTTAACTGAGGGATGCTGTCCACATCTGCCGTTATCCTTAATTCACAATTGACAACCACCTTGATAGGTGCGAAATAGAGAGAAAGAGCAACAAGAGTTGTTTAAACCAACTCACAGAAATACTCTTAATTAGCTAAAGCTGATTTAATTTGCCTTAAAACATGCAAAAACAGCATTATTAATAATTTGAGCTATAATTAAAACGTTGGAGGTTTAAGGTTTTAATAGTGCGGCGAACGTCAGAATAAATTATTACATTTTTGTGACGTATAATATCAGGCCTATTCCACTTCAGGGAGAACAAGCGGTGGCGAGGCAAAGGCCACGTATTTAATGTGTGAAGTGATTGTTTAAACCCGATTCAGCTCAGCATTAATTGATCAATCACATCTTGTTGCACGTTTGCGCCACAGAAATCAATCAGTGTAGCATGTGGAATAAATAGTTTGAGTTGGGACAAAGTGGAGACAAAAGGGCCCAATCAGTTACAATCAAGTGGAGATGCGAGAGGGGAAAACCTCCTGCTGCACTGCAGGTCAGAAAGCAGGCTGAGGAGCAGTGATACATGTTGTACACGATAGTCTGCAACAAGTTTCTTCATATTAACCAAGAGGATTAGAACGCCAAGGTTGCACTCTTTGAAATCACAATTTCAACGTAGGAAAGATAAGTCAAGGAGCCATACAAGAGAGGTCAGAACAAGAGGAGAAAATCTATTATATAATGATACAAGAGAAAACCTAGGCCTGAGCAAAAGGAGGAAGAACGCTGTAGAGAAATGGAGAGAAAGTAGAAAAGCTGGAAGAAAGATAGAAAGATGCTTTTCCTCCAGTTTTTAAGTAGCAGGCGACAACAAGCTCGTCTCTTCTTTTGAATGCTTCTCGATGCGATACAATGTACTGAAGCATGTTTAGTGAATGTAAAGCTGCTGACAAAGCTGTGGTGCACTTTTATCAGCACGATAACAGCCCCACAGCCAGCGGACGTCTACAACATCACAGGACAAGTTGTTTGTGCTGCCTGAAGAAAGAATTCACAGGTCGAAATGCTTTCGGAAAAAACTTGGATGATAAGGGCGTTCTACTCTGCATACAAGATTAAACCACTTGTTCAGACATACCATTCTTGTCAGATGCAAACAGTCTGTTCAGTGTGTGTGTGTGTGTGTGTGAGTGTGTGAGTGTGTGTGTGTGTGTCTGTGTGTTTGAAATAATCTCGCATTCTTGAAATACCTCACTGTCACAGTACGGCTGAGAAAACCGGCTATTCCCTTTTCTTCCCTGTAATCCCTCTTTTTCTTCCCCTAGTTTTCACAGACTGTGTGTGTGTGTGTGTGTGTGTGTGTGTGTGTGTGTGTGTGTGTGTGTGTGTGTGTGTGTGTGAGAGAGAGAGAGAAGTGCCAACAGCCCCTTATCCTTGGGCAACTAGTGCAAACCCTCCCTACTCTAAAACAAAATCCTATATCAGCATGCAGACTGGAGAGCAGGATAATCAGTCCAGCGTCCAACAGGGCGCAGGGTTACCGACCTCAGGGTCCAAGGGCAACCCTTTGTGGGGCTGTGTGTGTGTGTGTGTGTGTGTGTGTGTGTGTGTGTGTGTGTGTGTGTGTGTGTGTGTGTGTGTGTGTGTGTGTGTGTGTGTCACAGGGTTAACTACTGACTAACCTTTGTGTGTTTTTTGAGTGACTGCATACTTTTCAATTCCTACAGTATCTGTCTTCCCATCTCATTTTATATGAATCTGTGATATGATACGAGACTTTTCAAGTTTCAGCATTCAGCAGAAGAAGAGTGGTTAGATTTTATTTCTAGCCTTTTCTACAAAACAGCTGCCTGCTGCTTTTTGTTTTATTATTACGAGAGCGGTGAGAGCAAACAGAACAATAAAGTTGCGGGCGGTTCATCATCAAAAGCATTGTTAACACGAGCATTGTTAATATAAAAACATTAAGTGATAGAAGTTTAAGCTAAAGCATGGGCGATCGTTTCAATCATGGGCAAAAAATTGCTGAGTGAATGTGGAAATTACTAAGAGTCAAAAACATGGTGAAATTCGTAAAGACAGACCTTTGTGGATTAAAAATAATAATAATTGTATTAGATGTGAAAGAGCTTGGTAACCCCCTGCAGCACTACTTGCTATGTCATGATTATAAATGAACAACCTTGCAATCCTATCGTTTCTTGCATTGTAATCAGATAAAATACATTATTTAATACAAATCTGAAATTCCTCTGGTGTAATGGCAACTTGTGTACTTTGTCCTTCAACCCAGATTCATCTATGTCCTCAATACTGACAAATACAAAATAAAGCACATATGGCCACGTAGGAGGAAGCAGACAGATGTTAATAAATTGTTGATGTGTACAAACAAACAAACACACACACACACACACACACACACACACACACACTTCTGGATTGTTACAGTGTTGGCTTTGGGGCAGTGAGTCATCTTCCTGTCATATTTATGTGGAAAAAACACAGTCATCTTTGTTATATTTATGTGGAATAAATGATGTAACTATATCTCAAACAAACACTCTCGTACACACACAGTTGTACATGTTTGATTCTTGGGAGCAGTGAGTCAGATTCATGTCAATGAAATCAATCATCCCCCAGAAACACATCAACATCATTTGCAACAGTGACCTTTCAGGAATGACTCACCCCTGTGTTGATTGTTATTGCAATAAAAATAGAGTACCACACACACACACACACACACACACACACACACACACACACACACACACACATCATGTTTATAACATGACTATCTCACTGCATATTTCTTAGTAGATGAAACTCTGTGTGTGTCTGTGTGTGTATGTGTGTTGTAAATATTAATAACTGAAATACATAAAATATACCGGGACCAAGTTTTCTTGCAGCGGTAAAAGAAGTTTGCCTGGGAGAAAACAGAATAGTTAGTACGAGTAACTATTCCAACCAAGGCAGGGATATTACTGCCCACACTGTTTGACTGACAGGCTGAGAGGTGCAGTGTAGAACCACACGGTAATGAGCACTGAGCACCAAAGATGGAGAGAACTTTTTTTCTTTTTTAAATGGCAATCCAGAGAATTTCCATTTTAAGCAGGAGCTTCGTTATAAGTTCTCCTCTCTTTCCGCCTTCTCTCTCTCTCTCTCTCTCTCTCTCTCTGTATGTCAATGCCACTCACTCTCGCTCTTTCCACCTCCTACTCGATGAGTTTTGTACATGTTTTAAAATATCTGTCCATCACAACCAGAAATATCGCACCAGCTATCACTGTCAGGTCTGTCCATGTAAGGACTGCACAATGGATTATAAAAGAGTATAAAAAGATTCTTTAAATCATTGATTCGACCCGATTCACCAACAGGGTGTGTTTGTTTATTCTAAAAGCGTGTGAAACCTACAGCCAGAACAACTTTCAGGACTATTGATATAAAAACTTTATATATATCTATCCTGTGTTGTGTTACTTCTCTTCCGCTGCAGATGGAAATGCATCTAAAATAAAACAACTTTTGAGAGCTAGAGTAGATGGAAGTTTAGCCAATTGCGGGTTACAGTAAAATCTAAACGTTTAACACACAAGCAAGCCCTAAAGTTGACCTTTTTAGTCTCATCCCCTTCACTCGTGGGGTTAGGGGGATTGTTTATTCCTTGTTCACAGGATGCCAGTGTCAGTGTGTGTTTTACAGTGAGCTGCCATTTTGTTCTGTGGTTCAGATGCTAGTACAATCTGCCCGTTGTCATGGATATGACTCAGACTTATTAACACCACTACTCTAAAGCTCTGCGGGATACTGCACAAACACACACACACACACACTGAAGTAAAAGTCCACAAGAGTGCAAAATCTAACACACATGACTACGCACACACACACTCTTAAATAGATGCTGACACAAACACACAAAGGTACAACAGGGCAGAGAGAGAGTATAGATAGAGATAGAGATAGAGATAGCAGAGAGAGAGAAGAGAGAGATATATATGAATGGGTAATATCGCGCTTCATAAATGTAAGATCTATATTCGCTAATTACCTCTGTCATAATTCTTTACAGATCTATCTAAGCAGATATATACTATCTTAATCTCTCTCGTCTCTATATAGGAGATAGATAGATAGATTCGATCTACCTATCTCATACCTACAGAAGAGAGATATATACAGAACATACATACATTAATAGAAGATAGATATATAGAGAGAGATTATCTATATACAAGCATATAGAGAGATATAGATATATATATAGATATATATAGAGAGATATACATATATGATCTATATAGAGATATATAGAGATCTCTATAGATCTCCTCTATAGATATATCTCTAGACCATAGAGATAATGAGGATAAGATGAAGTTGTAATATCTATATATATCGATCTACAATATATATATATACCTAGATAAATCTAACATATATATATATATATCTTATATACAGAGCATATATGATATAGATATAGAATGATATTATATACATATCTATATATATATCTATTACAGTATATAGATACTATAGAGATAGATGATATAGAGGACTATTCTATATATATATATATAATATAATATAAAATCTATATACATAGATATATATATATCTAATACCATCCATATATATATCGCTAGAACATAGAGAGAAATATAGAGAGATTATATATACAGTAGATATATAATATATAGATATATATATCTATATATATACAATATACGTATATATAGAGAGACAGAGAGAGACTAGATAGATCTATATATATATAACAATATAATATATATAACATATACTATATGGGGGGGTAGGTATAATAGTATATATATAGTGGATATACATATATAACAATATACATATATACATATTCCAAATATATATATATATGATATATAGAGAGATATAGCTGAGACCATATATATATTATATATCTCTATATATATTTCTATCTACAATATATATACATATAGCATTATAATCTATATAATATAGATTATATAGAAGATTATATATATATAACTAATTATAAAGATATATAGTAGATATATTATATATATACAATGTAATATATTATATATAGACCTATATCTATTTTCTCTCTCTCTATATATCATATACATATATATATATATCTATATCGTTATATATATATATCTTAGATACATATATATACAAATACATATAGACATATACCTATATATATTTATATATATATTATATATATCTATAGTACATAGAATTACAAGATACATAGATAGTATAATCTATATACATATATCACTCATCTGATCTAGATCTATATATATCATACTCTATCTAATCAATATCATATTAGATCTATAATCTCTATCATATACCTATACATCTATATATATATACAGATCGGATGATAGAGAATAGAGTATAGAGACTAATAGATCAGACACGTAGACAATAGAACAGAACCAGAGACAGAGAGAGAGAGAGACCGAGAATAAGATTACTAGAGAGATAGATCATAGACAACAGATTATATATAAGTGAAGAGAGATAGAGAGAAGATAGTAATTGAGGTCCTTGTGTGTGTGTTTTTTGTGTTGTTTGTGCCTGCAGCAGGGTTTGGGCAAATGAGGCGGGGGAATGTTTTCATTCATATTTTCCACCCAGTTAGTTTGGAGCCAGAGAGGCCCAAGAATGAGAAGCAGACACCGTGAGAGGGGCTAGAGACTCTGAAGAAGAGGATAAAAAAGGAAGTGAAGGCAGACAGGAGTCACGAAAGACTTTTGTGGCACACTTCCACTTCTTTACCCTCCTCACCCTTTATACAATTACCCTAACCGCCTTATCCTGTACCTGTCCTAGGGTTGGAGTTCAAAAGCTTGTTATGAAACCTGAACCCAGTATCTAACATAGTTTATGATTTCTGAACCCTGACGAATCCCTTACTTAATCCTTTAAGTACAAGTTTAATTGACTAAATGACTAAATTACATCTGCAGCTACCACCTGAAAATGAGAAGATATTAGGGACAAAACACACTCTGCAGTCAAATCTAAATTAAATTCTCCTAGAAGAAGAAACTGTAACTTTAGCCTGCTCACTGGCAGAAAGACGTAGCAGCAAAGTGCTTGATTACTGCACAAGCTGTTCAAGAGAAATTAGATTATCACTTTATGCCTTTTTTGGAACCAGGCCCCTTTGACTTCAATAGTTGAAAAGAAAGCAGTGAGAGACTGAAATGCATTAGCACACTCGGCGTGTATGGTGCCCATATGAATTTTAATTGACTTCCCACTGCCAGGGGGTTGTGCTGTAAAAAAAAAAAAAAGAAAAACTGACATTCTGGGATGGACTGTCTCTTTAAGAGGCTTGAAGGCACTTCCAGGAAAATCAGGAACATATTACTTCACTTTAATGTCATTATGTACAAGTAAGTGTAATCAGAGTACGAGTATCTCCAGAGTGCCCACTTCAATGGCCCCAACACATTTCAAAAACAATCTTAGGAGAAGAAAATGTCAAAGAATTGGCACTTCATTTGTGTAAAGAGTTTATTTTGGGGCTTCTTAATGTAAACAAGCTTTCCACAGCCATGCAGTCCTCGAGGCAGGAGAGGACTGCCACACAGCTGAGCTACAATGTTCCTTATGTTCCTTTTAGAAGGAAACACTAATACCTCTTTATATAAATGATTACACAACAATGGGCAAGACGGTCCGCTGTGTGTATGTGTGTGATGAGAAGGGGACCGGCTTGCCGTCTGGCTGAAACACACACACCAACACCAACACACACACACACACACACACACACACAGGAAAACACATGAAAAGGCAAAAAAATACAAAAATGCAGACAACAAAAGCACAAAACACAGACAGACATGTAAACACACACACACACAAACACACACACACCTTCATTGTCCAGCTCCGTCAACAGAAACTCCTCCCTTATTCAGTTTTGTGCTCTGCAAACACAACGGCTCATTTGAAACCCTAATAAGTCAATATTATTGTTTGTATTTCTAGGCTACAGGGTTTCTATCTGTCCAACGGCAATATGTCTGCTAGACTTAGTGGGCATATAGACAAAAAGAAAATCTGGATTTAAAAAAAAGACTCAAGGGTCTGCGCTGGTGAGGCGTGCTGTTAGAAGGCACAAGGTGAACTATGATCTGGTCAAGATTAAGTGAGTACATCCAGTTTAATGGCTTATAAGACACCAGATCACGGCTCAGCACTTAATAATACTATGACAAGTTTTCACGACAACTATCATTTTATCCTCCCATCATTTCATCTCATAGAAATTAACATGGCAGCTGTGCAGAGTTTGTATACAAAGATGATGTTGTGGGTCATTTTGACCCGGACACTTTGATGTGGGTAGGTCGCTGTTCAGACCCAAAGAGAACATGTCTCTTTGATACACTTTATTTTGATTGCATTTGTTTACATATTGACTGGCTCTGAACACCTGTTTAGAACCAGGTGTGTGTGTGTGAATTAGGAGGAGTTCGCTTTCTCACGCTTGTTCTCGTCAGTGTTGTAATGTCATCTCTCTGAGACACACTATAAAAAATGAGCTCCAAAAGATTTACAACTGAAGAAGCTTCGTCACAGATTCTGGACTGTGATGGTGATGAAGAGGAAGAGGTTTCAGAGACCGAGCACAATACTATCGACGATCCGGATTATGAATTTTCCTACGATGAAGATGATCCAGAGGACGATCCTGCCGTAGTCTCTCCATCAGATGAAAACCAAGGAATGCAGCAATCCTCGACAGAAGTGACATGTGCATCTAAAGATGGCAACATAAAGTGGTCAACATCACCACACCAAAGCCAGACTGTCATCTTCCAATGTCATCAAAATGACTCCAGGCCATACAAGGTTTGCTGCCACACGAGTTGATGATATTCAATCAGCATTTCAGCTCTTCATATCCCCACCAATAGAGAGGACCGTACTGGACATGACCACCTTGAATGTCAAGAGACATGGAAGCCACTGGATCAGATTGACTTGCATGCGTACATTGTAATCCTGGTATTAGCCGCAGTGTACAAGTCAAGGGGAGAAGCAACTGTCAAGTCTGTGGGATGAAGAGAAGGGAAGGCCACTCTTTAGAGCAACAATGTCTCTGGAGTCATTTCACATGATAACTCGGGTGATCCGATTTGACAACCGTGACACCAGAATTGGTCGACGTGAAAGAGACAAACCAGCTGAGATCAGACATGTCTGGGATAAATGGGTCGAAGTTCATCCTTTGTTGTACAATCCTGGTCCCCGTGTTACTGTAGACGAGCGCCTTGTTCCATTGAGTAAAACAAGAACCTCTTGTGTGAAATGCAAGAATTACATCTGCAGAAAGCCCACAGTCACATTCTGAGAGCATTGACAATGTGAGGAGAATATTTTGAGAAAAAAGTGTAATGAGGGGAAAATGTTATGTAAAGAACTGTTACATATAGTGTTGGATTGTTGGATGAGGGATAAAACATTTATTGTATGTCCCTTTTCTGAATGTTCATATGATCTAAATGGAAGTTCTTATTGGTTCTTTGACCGGTGAGTGTATTTACACAGTAAAGGTCAATATGACCCTTAACCTAATGTTTGTTTAACATAATACAAGGGTTAATCAATATAGATGATCGTCATTGACAACACATTAAAAAGATGCTACGTGAGGTACATTTCTAGCCAAAGTAGAGCTCATCAATGTCATTTTATATTTGAGTGCACAATAGAAATGTGGCTTTATGGAGTCTTCCATCATCTCCCACAACTGGAACTACATGGCTGCTCCATATTAAATAGGCTTTTTACAGCTGGACACCCCATTTAAACAGAAAGAAATAAATAAAAACTAGACGCGTTACTGTCACATGCTATCTGAGGTTGCATTCAAGTCCCGAGTTCAATGTGAGTATGATGAAAAACAAGAAGATTGCTGTGCCACATTTTGACAGCTTTAGCTGCCTTTTGGTTCACTCTGAGATTACGGCCGGGACTTTAAAATGTGACTCCTCATTCAGATCCAATAAAACGCTGCAGAGAAATATACTGCGGCGCAAATAAAAGGTCTTGTGGAAAAAACATGTTGACAGGCTTTCAGCCTGATAACGCTGCCTAGCCCTCTGTTCTGTGTGCGTGTGCGTGTGCGTGTGCGTGTGCGTGTGCGTGCATGTGAGAAAGTAAGCTATTTGGTTTGCAGGACTTTAGCCCTCATTTTATGCATGAGGCAAATTGTGCGACTGTATGCGTGTGTGTGTATGTGTGTGTGTGTGTGTGTGTGTGTGTGTGTGTGTGTGTGTGTGTGTGTGTATATGTGTTTTTCTTCTGTGCTTTTGTAAAACAGATCAGAGAAAGCGTGTGGGAGTTGTTTTAAAAAGCTTCCTTGAAAGATAAGAGACTAGAGAGAAAGGGAAAAGAGATATGGGGTTACTGAGCGAGAGAGAGAGAAAAAGAAAGACATTTATAAAGCAGTGAGTTCACGGTGGAGATGAAAAAAGCAAAAGAGAGAGTAAAATACAAACAGAATAGAGAGGTCACACCGAGAAGGTGGTTATTTCGTTTTGGATTATGTCATGAAAGTTACAATTTCTACATTTGCGTGTTTGTGAGTGTGTGTGTGTGTGTGTGTGTGTGTGTGTGTGTGTGTGTGTGTGTGTGTGTGTGTAAATTGCTTTTCACCTGATGTAGAATAAAGATGAGTCACTTTTCTCCAGGCGCAAATGCAATCTACTATAGTGTGTACATGAAAGATGTGTTTTTGTGTATATAAACACAACACTAAGCCCTTCCTACACCGACCTGATAGCAAGGATTACATTTCTATACAAGGCTTCTCCACACACACACACACACACACACACACACACACACACACACACACACACACAACTGTATTTTCATCACCTCTTCGCCTCAAAGTCCTGTGACCTGCTCGGTAAGTAATAAGGTTGAGGAGGTTTGAAAGCATTTGATCAAATCTGCCTCCAGCACTGAATCTGATTATCAAATGAGAATCCTTTAGAAAATCCCTAATTAAATTCACTTCGGTTCAACTTTAAACATTTGCAAATATTTGAAGTTAAACTTCCAAAGATTGACCTAAGATCTGTAACAAACTTTTGCTAGCTGCCAGAAACACATCAGATTTGCTAACCAGCCAGCAGCTACACCCTGAAAGTGAGAGAAGGAGGAGAAGATATCAAATGCTGATGTGGAAGAGTAAAGTGCGGTTGCAGAGAGGTGCTTCTTTCTCTAAAGAAAAAAGACCGTTGTGAATGAGACATGGGTTTGTGAAGAGTAAAGAGCACATTTACCAGACAACAAACCAAACGTTTCATTTTGGCCTTTTGACAAATGACTTGGGACATTAGGATGAATTAGTCACATCTGATATAATCTGCTGGTGGAGTGCGTCTTTGCCATGTCTCAGTTTTAATACTGGCTGGGACCTTTGCTGCATGTTGTCTGCCTCTCTCTTTAACCTCTCTTCATGTATATATCTTTATTGTTACTACCAAATAAAAGGCAAAAAAGAGACGCCTGCTACCAAAATGTTAGATGAGATTCAACACAATATTCATTTTAGCTAATCTGGAACCTGGATCTGAATCCAAAAGAGACCCAGCTGTCAGAGTTCGATCCTATTATGCAGTGATGTAGGTCGTCTTATGGTCACAATCCTCCATTTGCACTCTTTTCATTTTTATTTTTATTTCTGCTGGAGGCTGCTATCTGCTCCAGCAATGTCCCGATTTGCCCACAGGGATGATTTAATCAAATATAATCTAATCAAATCTAATCTAATCTGTGATTTATAATACCACTATCTACTATTTCAGAAGAAAAGCCAGAAGACTTTCCTAACTCCCTCCTTCTCCCTGTCAAAGCCCAGTGTGCTGCTCTGAATACAGACTAGCGGATAAGAAAAACAAAACAACACAAAAAAAAAACGGGTATAAGTACAGAATGAATTGCCTCTTCTCCCGGCGCCTTAAACGCCACACACACACACACACACACACACACACACACACACACACACACACACACACACACACACACACACACACACACACACACACACACACACACACACACACACACACACACACACACACACGCGCGCGCGTGCAGACACACACAGCGAAAGAAAATGATGGGAGCAGACAGTCAAGTGTTTTCAGTTCTGTGAAACATATACATGTCATGAATATTAACGTAACCAGTTGGTGCTTGAGGGAGGGAGGGAGGGAGGGAGGGAGGGGGGGAGAGAGAGAGAGAGAGAGAGAGAGAGAGAGAGAGAGAGAGAGAGAGAGATGAGGTTTTTGCTGTCATGTTGTCAAGCAAGAAGCAAGACAGTGTGAGAGAGAGAGAGAGGGTGAGATAGTTTCTCTGGGAAAGAGAAACCAACCAATTAGCTGCAAATAAAGTGTCCTGAGCTGGTTTATTGTTAACACTCTTAACATGTGGAAGAAAGAAGAAAAAAAGTGAGGAGGGAAGACAGACAGAGAGTCATGAGCTCTGCATTTTAACACCCACAGTGCTAATCAGCAGATGAAAAACCTCTAGGCTTCACTTTCCACACAACTCACACTCAATGACAAGTGTGCACATTAAAGTACACAAAGATATAGAGCCACACACACACACAGAGTCTGTCTATAGCGGCGCATTACACAGTGATTTTGGTATTAAATGTTCAACTTAAATCGCATATGGACGTAATGTCCAGGTTTGTACATACTTTAGGTTTGTTAAAAATGATGCATGTTTCGGTTCTGATGAGGTGTATCTCTCTTTTACGCCCTGTTGTTGGGTGAAACCACGGATTAGACGGTAAGAGAAAGCAAAACTAAATGTAACTTATTTAGTTTACAGTACATGCAAACATATAACAGATCAAACTCTCAGGTAGAGAAGCGGTGACACACAAACAATGCTGAAATTCAAATTACCCACATGGCACACTTGGCATCAAGCACATTAGAAACGGATGAGTGGCACTCAGGACGTGGATGTAGCGCTCCAAAACTGCACTGACACCATCACCGCTGGATGACAACAACATCCTGCCAAATTTGAATTCTGCCAATCTGACATGAGCCAGTCTTGAACATGACCTGAGTCAGTCCCGTATGTTAGCCGATACCAACTAACTCTGAGAGAAAAAGAGGACGCAAGTGATGTCATTGCAGGAAAAATGGAGAGAGAAACGAAAAGAGAGAGAGAGAGAGAGGAAGGGATGATTCAAACAGACAGAAAGTAAGAGCACTTACTCCCACCTCTCTCCTCGTCGGCTCTTCTGTGTCTCCCAGAGACAAGAGCTAATGGGCCAACTTTCTGCCTGTGCTCCCGCAGCAGCCCAAAACTGAGAGCTGCTTCACTGCAGAGCCTCCAGCTAGTGTCAGGTAAATTAATCCTGATCTTCATTAATCCACACTGGAAAGACTATCACATGTATTTGTCCTACCTCAATCAATATGTATTACGACACTACGAATATGTTTCTGCACTATTATGTATTTTCTGCACAACTATGTATTTTCTGCACAATTATGTATTTTCTGCACAACTATGTATTACAAACATAATAGGGGCACTTCCCCTTTAAGAGTAACAGGTCAACAAACCATCACTTCCGGACTGCTGACGGAGGAGCGTGTAGGCGCCAAACTGGGACCAATGAGGAGAAGGTCAACGCCTACTCCATGTATTAGATGCGAATTTTCAAATGTTTGGGCACACCTGGAGCGGAGCCGTGAGACCGCAACGAGGGGGCTCTTTGAGCCATGCGGTCTATGGAAACGGCGACGCGAAATGTGTCCTCAGCTGAGAATATTTTCTTTGTTTGACTTATTGCGTTAAATAAATATATAGATGACATCAGGAGATTGCTGTTTTGATTCGACATTTAAGCTCCGAGTTCTTCAGCTTTTTCCTACCCATTAATTGGCGTCCCTGGGTGGGCATCCCGAAAGGAGAAGTGAAGAACGATCGCCGAGCATCGTTGACTGGTATTCATTGCACGTGCAAAAGATCAGGTGAGGGTGAACACCGGTTAAGACAAATATTCACTGCAGGTAGACTAGGAAAACTTATTAATGAATGCCAGCAACAATGTTCGACGGTCATAGCTAATACAACTGCTGTTAAACGATAAAAAGCAATCCTGAATGTTGAAATACAAGCGTTAAGAGCAAGCATCGAAGATATTAATGATGTTAACGATATGTATGAAAAGCCTACGGAGGGTTCCAGCGTAGTCTGGTTAGGGCCACGTGCTCATATTACTCAAACAAATCCCAGAGTGGGTGTCCGGTCTGGTACCGGATAAAGCTTATGGTAAGCTTGCATTGATATAGTTTAATACGAAAACACCTAAGGAAGGTAGCTAAGAAAGCTTAGTTAGTTTAATGTTAAAGAAGTCCTTTGGCAGGCAGATAGGTATAGTTTAATTCAAAGACTTAAGGGAAGCGTGGCTTAGAAGCTAGTGTTGTTTACCAAAGAAGAATAGTGATTATAATCCTGAATTACGTGAGAACCGATGACGATCGCCTCATAGTCTCAGATGTTGTATATCATCTTCTTTGCGGCAAGCATAGTGTAAAACGTAAAGATTTGTGTATTGTTGTATTGTTGTGAGTAAAGTGTGACTAAAGCAGGCCTAAGGCGAGGCTAAGCTAGTGCTGATATTTAGCTAATGCATTGGAGTTTGTAGAACGGGTGAAAACTGTTCTAACTGACTGGTAGACGGTTGTGAAATCAAAGAGAACCGTGGAGTGTATGTGAAGTAGTTTTAAGTTGGAAAACTGTGAAAGAAGGAGACGTTTTTGCGAAAGGCCTCAGAGATTAGGACCAGCTAACGGTGGCCACGTGATGCTGGGTCGCTAATTCCGCCTATGATGTGATGTTACGAGGCATGTGAGAGTAAATTGTGATAAACCAAACCTTGAGTCTTATGCTGGAGCAGTTTTGGGTGGAAATAAAATGCATAAGTGATGTAGTGACCGAGTGATTAAAACCAAAAATGCGAGTTTTCTCCAAACTGGAAGGAGAGAAAATTTAGAACAAAGAAACCTCCATTTTCTCTTCATCCGGTTGATAGCTAAATGCCTCTGGTGGACAAAATTGAGACTACAACTAAAAGTTTATAGAAACTTTACAAAATTTAAACACCTCCACCTATAGGACGGCAATTAAAGCGCACCTAAATTTAAAACCGTGCACCAGCAGACAAATTGGTAAATTACAATTAAAATCCAATTGAATTGAGGAAAGCTAAAGAGAAGAAAAAGGTGAAACCAGAACCCCAGACTGTAGACCGGACGTGAGAAAAAGGACTGACAAGAGAACATGACTCCCCAGCAACGGGGATCCACACTTCCGGAACCAGGTTGTATATCTGCATTCACACACACTATCATAGTCAATTAAAGGAGGCTGAATTGTAAAGTGTAGAAAACTGTCTCTTATATGTTTTTGAGAAAACATGTTTAATAAGTATGTGGATGACAGATATGTAGACTTTTTGTGTAATTCTGGAGCAGACAGAAATGATTAGAACAGAACAGAGCCGCAAAATACCAGCTAATGATAGATTACGTTCAGAATAATAAATAATAATAAAAGACTTTAGTCAAGAAGTGTCAGCATAACTCATTTAACACACACGGTCACGGCTTCTTTGTATCCCTCTGTAAAAGGCCGGCGTGATTCCCTCTTGGATGGCTGTCCGTTCCCACCTCTCCCAAAAATATTCAAACCTCATGACATTTTGTGAAAGACTATAATCGTCGACAGACGAATAGTAGGGAGATAGAATCTTCTGAGAGTTTAGTATGGGTGCTAAACAGTGTAGGGAGCTAGAAGCTCCTGAGGGTCCGATCGTAAATGTCATAAGGAAGAAATATGGTGAAGAGAGTTTGTAAGATAATAGGGAATGAAACAGCTGACAAATTATTTAAGAAAATAAAGTTTTGGTAAACTCATCTGTTTTAGAAATACCAGACTATAAGAAGCCTTTTATTTAAACAGCAGACTTCATGACATTAGTATTAACACAGAACCATGGAGATAAGAGTAGACCAGTGGTTCACTACTCTTCACAACTAGACCCAGTAGATAAGGCGATGCCTGACTGCACATGAGCAGTAACTGCAGCTTCAATGGCAGGTCAGGCCTCTGCATCAAGTGTTATTCAGGCCATTGACTTTAACAGTGACACATGCAGTGTCAGTTTCGTTTTCACAACCGCATCTGACTATAGAATAATGTACAACTTTGATCCATCTACATTATTTCCAACAGCTGAGGACGGAGAATCACATGACTGAACGACAGAGACGGACAAGGAACTTCACCAAGACCAGACTTGACTGACGTTCCCTAAGAGGAACCAGAGATAGAAATGTTTGATAACAGATCATGTAAAGTAACCTAGAGGATCCGAATGTGACAAGATCTCTGTAGTGACACAGACCGACGTATTAAAAGCAGAAGCTCTACCCAATCATCTGTCAGCAGAGCAGCAGAACTGATAGCATTGACAGAGACATGCAGATTAAAGAAAGACAAAGTTGTAAATATCTACACACACAGTGACTATGCATGTTCAACATGTGTTTGCTCAACAAGTACAGCATAAAGGTATGGTAACATTGACTAACAAACATATTACTCACTCTAATAGAAGACTTATTGAAGGCAGTACAGCTACCAAAGTATATTGCTTTATATAAAGGCACAACACATATGATAAGAACTGATCCAGTTTCAGTAGACAACAATATGTAAATGAGAAGACAAACACACCAGAACACAAGACAGATATTGAAAGAGATGCAGAATGCAGCTACAAAGTAAGAACAAGCCGTTTGGACTAAGAATAATTACATACAAGACAGAGACGACTGACGAAAGAACACTTGACCAGAGAAGAACTCAGTACTACCGAGAATGATATAAATGTGTATTGAGACACGGTATTTGACCATGTCTCAAAAGGGGGAGTATTATATTGAGTATTATATTAATAGAGTATATTCATAGCATTTGATTCAAAGGCCGAATGCCGAGAAACGGATATTCTGAACTAAATAAATATGAAGGAAATAAATGTAGTTTAACGATTATAGACGTGTATAAAATGAGCTGAAGTATTTCCAACACATACAGTAGACGCTATGACAGTAGCTAAAGTGTTTACAGCTAAATGAACTGTAAAATAAGGTAATGTGGGTAAAGGATAATAATAATAATAATAATAATGATGATAATAATAAGCTTTATGTAAGAATTGCAGGTCAAAGTACTTGCACTGCAAAAACATAAAACATTAGACAGAATAAGAACATTTACGGTACAATAATCAGTGTTGATGTAAATAAGTGTGAAAGACTAATGGTATAAAAGAACACTGGAAATCATGCCAAGTTTCCCTATCTGTGCCGGGAAAACTATCAGCCATATTTAGAAATATACCACCATTGGGAAAGGAAGAAGAGGGAGAGAAAAATATATCCTGGTGACACATAAATATATCACCACTCCTGTGAGAGACACTGACTCCATGAAGCAGAAACTGGACCTCTTCGTGGTGAAGTCTGACTACACAGGGAGGTGGTACCCATAGGGGCGCTTGTCTCACCATCAGTGAAGATTCAACAACCCGAAGTTTTAGAAGGGGACTGTGACATGGGGGTCAGAGTCATCACAGGAGGGTGAGTATAGCCTGTACACCTGAGACTGCACAACCACATCAAATTTGATTTCTGTGACGTAATAACCTGTCCCTCTTCCCTAACAATATGCAGAACAGGTCAGGTGGGCAGAGGAGCACAGCTGCCACGGAGAGGAGTGACATGTAAGAAAATAAATGATTGTGATCCATTATTCCTCACCATCGTTTCATCGCATCCCAGAGATTAGAGACGGTTTGTTTTAGGCAGCAGAGGTTTTAGGAGCAGGTCCACAAGGACACTTTAGGATAAAGGTAGAAAACAAGAAGACTGCAATCTCCAAGCAGTCAGAAGGAAAGGATATCAAGTTACTACAGTAAGAAATAGAATAGCAGGGAGACAGGATATGTGGAGAAGAATATGTGGCTTGACTGCAAACTGTATACCACTAGCTCAGTAAATATAGTGTGTGTGTGTGTGTGTGTGTGTACCAGTCAGGCCCCTCCTTGCTTTAAGCCCAGTCCCAGTAATACTCGGACCAATAACAGAGTAAACCTGTCTGTTAACAATGATGCACAGTGTAACAGAACCACTCAGCCCAATTTGCAAAAATCTCATTAAGAGATTTCCAACTCACAGAACCAATAGCACAAGACTGAAATATGTGCATTGATGACACTGGTCGAGTGTTTCTATGTTTGGCCCACAACAGGTCAAACTCTTGTGAGCTTGAACTCGGCTGAAGAGAAACACAGCACCTGGGGAGAGCTTCAGCTCCACAGCATACAAGAGATGCAGTAGGAGTCCCCCGGGGAGTGCCAGAGATCAAATTGGAGCAGGTTTTGACTCATTGTTTTTATGATGGGCAACTACTAATAAGAATGTGGACTAATTACATTCATTGCATCTAACAGAGGTTTATTAATTATTACAAGGGATGCCGTTAAGGGACAAGCTGAACAACAAGCAGCTTCCAGCTTATTGACATGATAGAATGTTTTTAGACATGCTCCGAGCAGAGAAAGGAGGTGTGTGTGCCATGTTGGATCATCCTGTTGCACAATTATATCAAATAATACTGTTTCAGAGAGATCAGTTACTAGAGCCTTACAAAGATTGACAACATTATATAAAGAATTAGCAGAGAATTCAGGGGTAGAGAATTAGTCTGGTGATGCTATGGAAAGACGGTCCGGGAGATGGAGAGTTCTCATGTCACTGGTATCTTCAGCATTAATAGCTATATCAATATTAATTTGTACATTATCTCCACCGATTTATATTTTGTAAATATTTATGCATTTTTTATATTCATGTGCCAGCTAACCCAGAGCAAATTCTTTGTAGGTGAAAACCTACATGACAAGAAAGATTATTCTGATTCTAAATACTTACTGTATGTGGATGTTGTTATATACCATAAATTAGAAGCCGCATGACGAGATTGATTGATTCCACAATAACAAAACAAATGTACACGAGTATCAGCCCCTCTCCATAGATTTATGCAATTTGATAGAACTAGCCTGATTACAGAACGGAATTGCATTAGACATGGTGCTAGCTGAAAAAGGGGGTGTCTGCAAATTGTTTGGCTCTGTGTTGTACTTTCATCCCAAATAACACAGCCCCTGATGGATCCTTTACCAGAGCTTTGGAAGGACTTGACAGACTCAGCAAAGAGCTAGCATCAAACAGTGGGTACTCATAGACTATGATATAGAGCAGGAACACGACAGCCAGGAAGATGATTTCGTGTGAATAACTCTACAAAGTGTTCTTTGCTGCCATACCGAAGCCACTGACTTTATTGTAGTTACAGTCTCTCAGTCGTATACAGATATTACAATCTTATACAGACATTAAAAGTTTACTAATATTTACTGTCTTTTACTGGAAGTGTTTTTTATTATACTGAAGCTAATTGTCTTTATGCTGGAATAACAAATGAAGTTCTTTGGTTTTATACAGAAGGTATTTTTATGACTGGAATAAAAACAAGTGCACTATGAATGTATTCTTGTATACCATATGATGAATTTGTACACCACTCGGTGCCTTATATTTACTGGAGATTATACACACCATAAATGGTGTGTAAAGGGGGAATTGTCAGGTAAATTAATCCTGATCTTCATTAATCCACACTGGAAAGACTATCACATGTATTTGTCCTACCTCAATCAATATGTATTACGACACTACGAATATGTTTCTGCACTATTATGTATTTTCTGCACAACTATGTATTTTCTGCACAATTATGTATTTTCTGCACAACTATGTATTACAAACATAATAGGGGCACTTCCCCTTTAAGAGTAACAGGTCAACAAACCATCACTTCCGGACTGCTGACGGAGGAGCGTGTAGGCGCCAAACTGGGACCAATGAGGAGAAGGTCAACGCCTACTCCATGTATTAGATGCGAATTTTCAAATGTTTGGGCACACCTGGAGCGGAGCCGTGAGACCGCAACGAGGGGGCTCTTTGAGCCATGCGGTCTATGGAAACGGCGACGCGAAATGTGTCCTCAGCTGAGAATATTTTCTTTGTTTGACTTATTGCGTTAAATAAATATATAGATGACATCAGGAGATTGCTGTTTTGATTCGACATTTAAGCTCCGAGTTCTTCAGCTTTTTCCTACCCATTACTAGCCTGCCGGCAATTTGTCTTTTTGCCAACGCATGGGTTTTATTCCCCTTACTTTTTTGCCCCCTTTTGCTAAATCAACATTTCTCAAGCAAATACAGCGCAAATCTGCAATCCGGTATATTCGAGGTGCTAAGTGTAGCATTTTCAGCAACAGTAAATCATTAGCATACCTATTTGGAGAGATTAGTGCAATTACCATAAACAAACATGGTCCTTGCCAAAAATGTATGGTAGCCTCTACTGACCCCTACATGGGGAGCCACTGAGGGGGATGTCACACACAATTAGTTTGTTTTTATTTATTATGAATTAGTTATGTTACCAGCGAAGTAGTTGCAGTTAGTTACAGCATTGTAACTTTTCAAATAGGTCTGTCGGTAGTAAAGAATAGTCTCTTTCTACATTAGCTAGTTAGCTTCCTCACTGCGTGTCCTAAAAGTAGCTGCGCTTGACGCAGCTGTGAAAGTAGGAAGTCGACTTAAATTTATATTTCATTGATGCATTAAGAAAATGTTAACTGCTCCTATTGACCTCCTCTGTGTCACCGTACATGACGTCTGCGGGATGGATGCGTTACTCGTTAGTTGATGGGTTAAAGCAGAACGAGAATAAAAAACCTCTGAAACCAGAAATCGGCAAACAAACACAATTTCAAGCCGATATGGTAATTATAATTATTATTATTATTATTATTATTATCATAAAGTCACAAAACAAGTCCATTAAAAAAGAAAAAGACATTGTGGATTTTCTTTGTCCTTTAATTGAATGTATTTTATTATTTAATGTCAGTTCCACATTAACCTTCTTCCCCTGTTAATTACCAAAGAGACCACAGTGTAGTCGCAGCCAGATGTGTCAAAGTCTGACTGGTTGCAGTTTTCTTTTTGTACCTCAAATCTTTCTCTGCAGCTGACACACACACACACACACACACACACACACACACACACACACACACACACACACACACACACACACACACACACACACACACACGAGAAGAAGGGGGTTGATGAAACTGGCAGTAAAATGTGGGGTGCGTATGGCTGAAGTTTGGATGTTGGTTGGACGGCGCACTAAAGCAGAAATCACTCGACAAAAGACGGAAACATTGTGCTAATCTCAACATCGTAATTTCCTTTATATAACAAATATTTGTGACTGGAAAGAGGAAATTAAAATGCATTGAGGTTTCACACAGCTACGGTTGTCATCATTGATATATTGATCGTAGTTCCCTCTGATCAAGAATCACCTGTGAAATACGACACAAGGTTTACACTCGGCACAGAGCCACCCTCTGTCCCGACAGACTGTCCTGTAATAACTGTTAAGCATTAAAAAAGGAAGACTTTTCTCTTCCAATTTCAGTAATATACTCGCAGTTAGTGCTCGTAAAGACAAAGCAGGTTGCTAGTAAAATGACATTCTTTGACATCATTAGTGACATACTGTACATTCAAAAAGTATTGCCTAGAAATAAGTGGGATGCACATATTTACATATTTCTTTGGGCTGATATATTACACCAAGTCTTTTTACATTTACAAGATGCTGTTTTGCCATTACTTTTATAGTGCATGAAGAATATATGCATCAGTGTATCCTTTAATATGCATAGATGTAACTTTTGTTTAAAAGGATTTTTACACAAAACGTCCCTTTGGCCGTACAAGTACTTTCAAGTTTGCTCCTAAACAGGTGCTTTTATTGACTGAGCACTTTTAATTTCCTCAGTGTTATTAAATATCATAGACGAGCAGGTTTCCATGTTCGGTACAGCACACGTCTCTCTTTCTTCTCCTGCTGTGAGGGTTTGGGGAAAGTATGCAACAGCTGAAAGGAAAGTCATTTCGAATAGACTGCTTTGCCGAACGGTCCAATAATTGGCTTGGATACTGAAAAAAACCTCAATGCTCCCGAGAGAGAGAGAGAAAAGCGGCAACCCGACCAGACTGAGGAAAGATGAGGAACGATCTGCTAATAATCTGTAGAAGCTTTGATTCTTTTGATGCCATCGACAGTTGTGTTTCTCCTCCTGTGATGTTTCAAATTTCAAGGAAGCGGATCCAAATCTGAACCACAGCGGGCTCCAGCTGATCGCTTTTTAGTAGTATGAAATATTAAAACATCACTCGTTATTTTTCTCTTTCCCCCCACCCCCTTACAAGCCCAGGGGAGCCCAGGATGTTTACATACAAAGTTTCAAATGAGGCCGATATCAGTTGTTGTTGCTGTGTTTGTTGACGTCTGTGTTCATTTTTCTTCCTGTGACTGCTGTACTCGTTTCCTCTGGGAGGGACAGTAAATATGACCTTGGATGTTTTTCTAACATTTAAATCACTGTTGTCATGGGAAAACGCTCATTTTTAATCATGTTCAATGTTTTTACTTGGATTTCATGGTGAAAATAATAAGATACATTCCTTGATAGTTCTTTCCTAGTTATTCATAGCTGTGTTTACAACACAACGTTTGTCTTTGTATCCTGAGAATATTGGACTATCTCAGCACAACCCAGTGTCAGCTTTATTATCAGAGACACTGTGGGAAACCCCTGCGGGCTTTGAAACCAAGACAACGGGGGTGGAATAACAGGTTGAAGCAATGAGGCTTTGGACATGCGCACACACACACACACACACAAACGTGCACAAACACACACACACACACACACACTACACTTATGTACACATCAAGCATCAGGGGCTACCCAAGTCCTGTCTCTATACATCTCTCCCACAGACACACACAGACACACACACACTTCCACCCTCTTCCTGCATTCCTCTCCTGTCTGACACACTTCCAGTAAGCCCACCAGCACTTCAAAAACAGCCCACCACCACCACCAGTCCTCCAGACGACAGCTCCTGCTAAAAATATGCACAGCCCTGTCGCACACGGAGACACAAACGGCACCTTCTTATTGGGAACGAAGAGAAAAACAGACCACAGGTGCTCCCGGCCCCGTGGCGTGGCTCTGTATGTTCCTCAACCCTACCAACTACTTGTTTGCTTGTAAACGTAGTAAGTGACAGGTTCAAAAATGCATCGTAAACTATGCAGATTATCGATTTAAGTAGTTTTTCTACAATAAATACCAAACATTAGTTAAAGTTTCCTGCTTTTCTTTGTCTTATGTGATTGTAAACTAAATATATTTTGGTTTGGGACCTTTGAAGAAGTTACCTCGGGAACATTTAGATTAACACTTTTCACTATTTCTTTTTATATTTTAAAGAGCAAACGTTTAATCCAGCCCTGCGAACAACTGTGCCATTGATGTCAAAAGGGAAAAAAACTAATCATTCAATGATTATTCATAAGTAAACAGTAAGCAGACAACAAACGCAAACAAGACAGAATAAGGTTTTACGAGAGTACGTTTTTCTCCACAGGAATGTAAGGATCGTCTCATTGCAGTGGAAAATGCATCAACTCTGTGTTCCTGGTTGATGTTGGAGGCTTAAAAATTCTTCTTGCCTACCTCTGGGCCGTTTCAATGAGCTTTGTTTCAATTTCTTTCCTTGCAGGGCACACCACTTCCAAGTCTGCCCCTCAGAGGTACATTTCCACTTGCTTTAATTCTGTGCCTGAAAGCTTCCATTAAACCCACATTGACAGAAAACAGCGGCTAGGCAACACAAGGGAGAGGATAGACGAGCGAGGGTACTACTTTTATTTGATAAAGCAATGGCAAAGCTCTGTTGTGTGTCCATCTCTCTCTCTCTTTCCCTCCTTTTGTCATTCCCAGCAGATCCACAGACGTCGTACCGCTCCACTCAACCGCCTCATCTACAGTACCTGTTTGTTTACTTATTCCCTCAGTTCCTCCCCATCAACATCCCTTCTCCCCACAGTGTCTCTATCCCTCCATTTTTCCTCTTCTTCTGTCCCTCTTTCATCTCCCTCCCAGTCTCTCGCACTTCCTCTTTCTACCCTTAATCTCCCTCTCTTTTTTGTTCATCTTTGTTGCAGTGATATTAAAGAGTGTGTCATTTAGAAGGGCATCTTTAACACTAGCTACTGTAAGATAAGGGTATAAAGAGATACAAATGCAGTTAGTTCATATCAGTGCATGGTTTCAGGGGTTTACCCAGCTTGATAATCGGTATCCCCTCCACTACCACTCCCCGAAAGTAGCTTTACTTGTGGGTTGATCTTTCGAGAATACGTTTGCGGTCAGAAAAGTATCAAGCTGAATCATGCAACAGAGTTTCACACATATGTTCCTTTTTAGCCAATTCAAAAGACACATGCTGCAGATTCTTCTGCTTAACAAGTGACCGAGTTCTGGTACCGACGTCTGCTGCTCCTCTTTTTGCTGCATTGTGCCAAATCAAAGATAAGCTGCTTATTAAGCAACAGACTGAAATGTTTAGGTTTGTCTGCAGGAAAAGCCTGACTGAAAACATTAACAAACCTTTATGCTGTACCGTATATGTTCCCCGTCAATAATAAAAATCAGATTGTTGCAGAGGTCCCTTTCTCTCCTGCAGTCTGCAGCCACTTGGATAATTGGCAAGGGAGTCATATTATCAGAAGGCCTTTGTGTCATTGCTTAAAAAGTCTTATGCGTCCAATAAACTCCATCTATCCATCTGTCGGGTTATCTACCTTTTTTCTATCTGTTCATACATCCAGATTTTATGTGAGGCCTGGGCCTCGGGGCTCTACTGGGAGACAAAGCAGCAGTAAACAGTGTTTACTCTCCTGGAGGCGGTTGGGTTTAAGTGGCCAGCCAGGGTGCACGAGCCTCCCTTATGTGAACGTTAAAGTCAATGGCCTCCTCATGGCAAACTGATGGGGGCTCATGCACGAAACCCCATCAACCCTGCTGAAGTGTCTTTGAGCAAAGCAAGAAGAAGAAGAAGAAGAAGAAGAAGAAGAAGAGATACAACAGAAACTGTCACGGGGAATTCCAGTATCTATCTACTATCTTCTCTTGTTTCTCGCTCTCTCTCCCTCCCACACACACACACACACACACACACACACACACACACACACACACACACACACACACACACACACACACACACACACACACACACACACACACACACACACACACACACACACACACACACACACACACACACACACACACACACACACACACCAAGTGAGGGTGGCAGATGGTTGATTGGTAAAAGGCGGACGCCGTGCTCCAGATGTTGCTGAACCCACAGTGCAGAAGGCAAAGGGCTTTGATCTGCCTTACCACAGAGGAACTACTGTAGAAGAGGAGAAGATGCTTACAGCTCCTTTAAAATGAAGAAAGACAGTGAAGTGGAGTAAGTATGTGTGTGACTTAATAAGAGAGAGAGTGTGTGTTAGTGTAGCAGAGTGAGAGAAGAAGTGGATGATATTCCCATGTGAGATATATGAGTATTCACAAGAAATACCAGAGGGATGACATGTATCACACACACACACACACACACACACACACACACACACACACACACACACACACACACACACACACACACACACAAAACACGCATACATAAACTATGCATCCATGAATGCAGGCACCTAAACACACACAATCCAGACTCCCACACATTGGGTTTACTTACATGACACATGACATCCATGTGGGGAACAACAAAGAGACATGCATATACACGCATAAATACACACAAAACCGGCCGTAAACACCACCAGCCACACACACCCACACACACTCAACAAAACAGTTTTTCTCATAATGAAATTTAAGAAAGGCTGCATTAATGTATCAACTCAGACTAGTTCTCCTCTTTTTTCCCTTGTACAAACATTGCCTTTGCGGTCCAGCCTCCAAATTATCTAAAACTGCCAAATTAATTTCTGGGTGGGGAATGTGGACGCATGCCGACCCATTCAGGTTTTGGCGGATTGCTTTGCCAGCTCCAACACACACACACACACACACACACACACACACACACACACAACTCAGCAGGTCAAAAACTATTGTTTGAAGGTGACATGTTTAAATTTCCCAGGATCCAGTCCCCAGGCTGAAGCCAGTCTTTGCCCACAAGCCTCCAAAGGTGAATGGGTTTAGCCGGAGTCTGACTCACTCGCTGGAACCAGAAAACGGCTCAGTTCTGGCCAACACTCACACAGTCACTGCGGTCAAAGAGTCAGCCTGCCAGTTTTGACTTCTCTGACATTTCAGTGAGGTCGGCCAGCCAGTCAGCAAGCCAGCCGGTCAGTCAATAAAGTCAGGCAGCTGGCCTAAAAATGTGGTCAAAGATGGACCACTCAAGCAGTCATTCTGCTCTTCACTTGGATAATGGCCATTAGTACAAGAAGTTCCCTCAGACTGCCAGATGTCCGTCTGCAAACAAGGCAGCTTGTCTTTTGTGCGATTAATAAAGCTCCTGGTGACCCAGCCACAATACTGTGGTGATGAGAGGGTAGAGAATATTTTTTTTCTTATTTTCATTCAACCACCCATTGACCCTTTTTACTCATCCATTCAAGGAAATGGCTGTTCTGCCAGGCAGTCGACAAGCAAGCCACCCAGGCAAGAGGTCACTGCGGTCGGTTAGCCAGACAGGCAGTGAGCCTGAAATGTGGTAAGCGACAGCCCCACTGACCCAGTCAAGTGGTAAAGAGGCAGAAAATGTGTGCCTGGATAATGGCAAAGACTACACAATGATCTTCCCTGCGTACAATTTTTCATTAAGTCAAGAAAGAAGTCCATCAGCCCAGAAACAACCAGTCAGCCAGGTGGCAAGCAGCTCCATCAATCAGAGATAGCTAATCGGTCAGCCATTCATCAATTCAGCCAATATACCGTCAGCCAACAAGCTGGTCAGTTACTCCGCCAGCCAATGACTCAATCAACCAGGCATGCTTCAGTCAAAACAGTTGTCTCCATTAGCTGTGGTGAAAGATGTACCGAGTGACTCGATGAACTCATCCAGACATGAGACTATATTATAATGTTGCTTTATTTGCCATTATGGTTCCCCTCAAGCCTCAGTAGGAGGTTTATCAAGCCCCTTCCCCCAGGAACAAGATCAAAAGCAATTTCTCACTATAACATGTTATTAGTTTTGTCATACAGGCCCAAGGGTCCAATTTGGCTCCTTAGCTCATATTTTAAGAAATACAGTTCTCATATTCACTCGCACAGGCAGCCAAAAGCAACCAAATCATCAGTCTGTGGTCAAAAATACACCCGCTGAACCCTCATAGCAATGTGGTGGTGAGTTAATGTGGGTGAATTTGGCTTTTGACTGACTGTCCATCAACAGGTCAGTAAGTCATCCAACCTGGATCCATGCAGCTCTGGTTAAGAAGCCATCGATTCATCTCTGACTGCTACGCACATCATCAAGGAATCCAGTTTGTACTTATAAAGTCATCAAGTCAGTAAGTATCCCATTAGTCAGTCAGCTCTTTAGTAAGATATTTAGGAAAGCAGGCAAGAACTCAGCAGATCGTATTCCCCTTTGACCTCACAAAACTGGAGAAAGTCAACCAGAAAAGTAAAAACAAAATGACTTTCTAAAACTATATAGCATGATCAGATAGAGATCTGCCGACAGGATACAAACTAAACGCATATAAACATATATTGTTTCAGATTATTACTTTCTGATCTATGCTTAACTCTTTCAGATAAGTCTGAGGTACAGTAAGCGTGATGCAAGTTGTAGTTCAGTCTATGGTTCAGCCAAACCATTCATTCATATACTTAAAGGTCTTTCATTCATCAAATCCCTCTGTCCCATCACATATCTACAAGTCCCAGAGCAACAGGTTGAACACATCCATGTAAGCGCAAACCAGCCTCTTAATTCCTTTACAACGTTTACAACCATAGAATAGACTACCAACACACATCAGTAGAGTGTGATTCATGTGCACTCTCTGACCCTGTTCACAATGAGGCTGATGATGCTGCTCTGAGTCATCTTATCATCTGATAAAGAGCTGTTTTGGAAAGAGCACATGAATCTCAGGGGAATTTCCAGATGTTGTTGTGGACGTACTGATACATACAAAACAGACACACACACACACAATGTGTGTGCATACAATACACGCTCATGAAAGTAAACAGTCACACATAAGTACGGTGACTTACTAATGTACGAGGCTGCAGCTGGGCCAGGCAGTTAAAATCCCTCAGGGGTTCTTGTCATCTAACCACCACTCTTTTACTCCTTCCCTCGCTGTTTCCCTGGTGTTTTTTTTTACTTTGTCCTATATGCAGTCGCTTCAGTGCTTCTGTCTTGACCTTTAGCTGGCTATTTCTCAGATTGTTATCAGATAGATTGAGACGAAACAAATGTCACATTTATTGCAGGTGTTCCAGATTCTCTCTTTCCTGACAGGAAGTCACAGAATTGGATAATTTCTCCAAGGAAGAAAAGAAATATCCGACAGACTATGAAGGAATATACCTTATGTTTTTGCACACATAAATTGTGAATTTGAGCTGGGGATTATAAATCCTCACAATATGACAAGAGCCTTGGTGGCTGAACATGTCCAGGTATACCGTCTAAGCTTTAAATACGGCTAAAGCTTTACAATATGTGACATTTAGACTGTCCTCCATCTTCACTATCCAGCTATTTGTCCTTCTCTCAGTCTATCTTACTGCCCTCAGGCTCTCTTCAATCCATTATCTACGTGTGTGTGTGTGTGTGTGTGTGTGTGTGTGTGTGTGTGTGTGTGTGTTTGAACTGACAGTCACAGAGTCATTAGTAGCCGATTAGCCTTCTGACCCACTGCAACACTGTCTGACTTACCCAGTGAAAGAGTGTGTGTGTGTGTGTGTGTGTGTGTGTGTGTGTGTGTGTGTGTGTGTGTGTGTGTGTGCTTAAACAGATGTATTTCTATATATAAATGGAAACTGCCTGTTTAGTGAATAATAACCCAAATGTTTTACATACTGTAAGAGGTTCCATAGGAATTCCATCTATTCAAATTATGTTGGCGAGCACTTCCTCTCTGTACCTGCACCTGAAAGCAAAGCTTGACATATGTGCTTCCCTTTCTCTAAAGGCCCATTCCAACTCAATCAGCTTTACTGAAGAAGGTCCAAGTCGAATATAATTTTTATCCCGTCTGAATCTGCCAAGTCCACAGCTCTTACAATTCTAGAAAACACACCGGACAAATTACCGAATGTGTTTTCAGCAGTACTCAGTTTCAACTGACATCGCTGTCATTTCATAATGTGTTCAGTATTTGGCAGCTGTTAGAGTGTCATAAAACAAGCAGACTAATAGTCTAAAATTGCCTTTGGTTCGGATCTGCGCCTCTCTTGCAATTGTGTTTAGTGGAGTGTCTATATTCTCTATGCATGGAGGCTTGCATTGCTTTAACATGCAACAACATGGGCGGTATTTAAAAACTATCTGGCCAAGGTTTCAACGTACAGCACTTTGTTGCCTTATCAAGCAACCGTATTTACATCCTCTCTCAGTGTTCGAACCTTCCATCCCCTGTGGGCAGGAGTTAAAGCTTGTTGACTGAGTGTTTTACATAACATCCATGCCTGTCTGACCCAAGTTTTGCATGTGATAATAGTTGTCGGAAACCTGACCTACAGATATTCCATCACTGGGGAGCATGTGATGTATGTTGTTCTGCAATCTCAACTGAGCTTAAGCTTTACATCTCATGAGCATCCCGCGTAGAGACCCTTTAAAGGCCAGTGTGTTCAGCCAAACCACAAACAACGGGTTCACGTTCACTGACTCGGCCACCAGTCCAAGGGGGAAAAATGAAGCAATAAATAAAATAACCACTATCTCATTACTTTCATTTTGTGAAAAGGCGCAGATCTTCTCATGTGCATGTGTAATTATTTCCCTCTGCGGCTCGGCGTTGTCATTGGGGACCGAGGCTGTCGAGTCACTGCCAAAGCTCCATTCACCGTCTGCACATAGCATAGCCACTGTTACGCAACGGCTAATTACTTCTACTCAGCCCCGACAAAACCATGGAGAGGGAGAGAGAAAGAGAAAGAGAGAGAGAAGGGGAAAAGAGGGGGAAGTGAGTGATAAAATAAAAAAGACAGAGGGAGGAGAGACGGTCAGAGAGGACGACAAGCAAGAGGAAAGTCAGGGGGAAAGAGAGAAATTATAAAGGAGATGAGGGGCAGTGGGTGAAGAGAGAGAGAGAGAGAAACATGAGAGGAGAGAATGACAGATGGAAGGTAAAGGACAGAAAGAAAGTGGCCGGAGAAGGACAGGAGACAGAAAGGGGAGGAGAGCTCACTCCTCACCTTCCTCCTCTCCCTGTGTCTCTCCTGCAGTGTTCTGGTAAGGAGAGGTACACAATAAACAACATCAAACCATAATGACCTCTTCGCCATGCGCCACAACAGTTTTACTGAAAATCATGCTGCAGGGGCCAAATTGGTCCAAAGAGATCGGAGAGAGAGAGAGAGCGAGAGCGAGAGCGAGAGCGAGAGAGAGAGAGAGAGAGAGAGAGAGAGCGAGAGAGAGAGAGAGAGCGAGAGCGAGAGAGAAATGTGGAAGAGGAGTGTTGTCAAAGCCAGACAGGGCCCGCAGCCCTTTTCTTCTCCAACAATTTTTGGAGATGATGTCATTATTCATAAAAAAAAAAATAGAAAAAGAAAAATGTGTCTGCGCCTCCGGCTCAACTAGAGCAAAAGTAAGAGGAGAAGGTGGGAGGAGAAGGAGGGAAGCCAGGGAAAGAGAGAAATGTAGAGATGAAGACTTAGACGAGAGAGGAAGAAAAATTAAAGAGGAGAGCGTGAACAGGAGAGTTGGATCAAGACAAAAAAAAAAACTCAAAAGAAGGAAACATGACATAAATGGATAGAAGGAGACAGCAGGAGAGGGAAACTACCTCAATTCATACTTTTACTCCTAAATTCACAAAATATCTTTAATATGAGCAACATTTAGAATGAAAGCAGCGTCCTGTTCACCGAGCAGATTCAATTTGACAGAGCCATGCTAGCTGTAAACTAAACTAAGCTGAGCTAAGCTAAGCTAAACTGAGCTAAACTAAACTGAGCTAAGCTAAGCGGCTGCTGGCTGTAGCCTCATATTAACACAAGTGGTATCAATCTTCTCATCAGAAGCTTTGCACCGATGTGTGTCATTGTTTTTGTATAGAGAGATCAAGTCCAACTTGGTGGCAGCTCCACCACAGGCGCTGCACAGCGCTCGGATTTTAATGCCGCAACACTGCACTGAAAGTCTTGCACCAATTATTCTGTTCTTCACTAAACAAGGTATACATTTACATTTAATCCTGTTCTAACACAGTGGCTCAAAATCTACTGTGCAATATGTATTCCCTGTTTTGAGCAGATGTTTGTGAACTTGTAACATAAACTTTGTCTGTGTTGCTCTGCAAGACATATCAAGATTTGATATGTCTTCTTCTTGTTAAGCTAATTTCTTGTGTATATACACACACAATCTTTTTTAACCAAATACTGAAAAGCCATCAGTTGCTGTGTGGGAATAAGGTTTCCTACCGAATATTCTGCCCGACCACAGGGGCTCGTACGGGTAAAACCAAGGAAGTCTCAAGCAACGCTGCCGATTTCAGCCCAAACATATCAAAAGAAAAGAGGCACGGAGAGAAAAGTAGTGGCTTCAAGATGACAGACGGCGGGAAAAAGATGTACAAATCGCTGTCAGAGACTCTGACCGAGACCATCAAGCTCAATCACACTTACACTCACCCCTCTTGTCCTCTATCTCCCCATCTATCCATCATTACTCCATTCCCGCATCACTGTATATCACTTCATCACCCTATCGCATGCAAGATAATATATTAGCCCCGATTCATCCATCTATCCTTATCTATCTCTGCCATTGCTCTTTCTCTTCCAATCTGCTCATCTATCTCTCTGCCTTCCGGCTCTCTTCAATCTGCTAGCTCCGTACGGTTTGTGTGCGTGTGTCACATACGTGTGCCTGCTGAGATATTAACCTATTAGACAATGTAAACAGTAAGTGCGACACATTTATCGGAAATTATAGAGATTTTCTTTTTGTATTTTCGTCTCTTTATCTCTTTTTTTCTCCGTCTTTGTGAACTGCACATTGTTTTTCAATTATGGAAACTTGATTCCTCTTCGCGAGAAAAAACTGCTAATGCAAGCAGCAACACTCGATTTGAGTTACGTTTCGCTTGTTTTATTTGTAAGTGTTTATTTATGTTACTGGATCCGACAGGCTTCTCTTTTTCTCTTTTTCAATTGCACAGTTAAAGTTGCAATTAAGCGTGGCAGAACACTTTTTACGACATAATCACCCACCATCCACTTTCTACTAGCCTCAAAAATCAAATGAGATATATCATTTTAAATATTTTAAATGAACTAATTGAATTAACACATTTAATGGATTTTTAACTCGCTGCAACACAATGACTCTTTTCCACTCTAGTCCTTGAATTACTTGGTAAAAAAGGATGACAAACGGCACAAAATGCTTCTAATAACATAAAATAGTGCACTTTACCACAGTATTACTGAGTCTTTTCATCTTCAATGCATCATGTTCAGCAATTTCTTTGGCTGTTTCATATGCAAGCAAATGTCACTTTGCAATTAAATCTTAATTAAAGAAGTTTTTTCACTTTTTATTGACTTGTCTCTTTTGTTGTTAGTGAGCTCCCTTCACATCTGGTTTCTTGAAGCAGGTAAATAAATAAAAATGTTTTATGGAGAACAGAACATTTGACCAAATCTCACATGATCATTTGTCTGTCTCCCAACGAGAATGTGCGTGCGTGTGTGTGTGTGTGTGTGTGTGTGTGTGTGTGTGTGTGTGTGTGTGTGTGTGTGTGTGGCCTCCCAGTATGACATGTCTGTTTAACAGGCATTACCAGGCAGTCTGAGCATTTTCATTAGTTCCTAGAACGCCAAACAAACCACATGGGTATGTGAAGCAGCTGCAGTCGTAGTAGAGAGCTACAACAACCTACCGGGGCGAGAGAGAGAGGAGGAGCGTGCACAGACTAATCTACAGTATGAGTGAACAAAAGTGGGTCGAAGTGCATGCCTGCACATCTGCCTACCAGCTTGCTTCTGTGTGTGCGTGTGCGTGTGTGCGTGTGCATCCAGAGCCGCTTCCCATAGTATGTATTTGTGTAGGAATGCGTTAGAGTGTAAAAAGCCAAGGATCTCAGTTTGTGTTTGAGTATTTCTGTGTGTATGTGCATGTATTCCATTTACAGTTATGCCACAAATAAAACTATACAATGCGATTGTAATCACATGCGGTTTAATTATGTAAAGGGTTCCCACGCTTTATTACAATTCAATGCCACATTTTTGGCAGGATATTTCCAAAAACGTTGATGGATGTATGACAGCTTTGCAACTTGAAATAAATAGTTGCGTCGGATAATCTCCGCAGAACTATTCCTTCTGGTGTCTCACCACACTCATTTTGTGTTCACATTCTTTCAAAAGTACTTCAGCAAATTCAATTTGGTCAAGGTTGCATCAACTAGAATCTCGAATTTCACAAGTTCCCAGATGTTCATTGACAATTTTCCAATGTTCCAAAACAACTATAAGTCATGGCAAACAAACGTGCAAATCTCATAACCCTTACAAGAACGTTGTGACCGTGGGAACTCTGCCCGTGTGTTTAGATGGTGACATAATGCCTCTGCAGCCAGAGGTTGAACTAGTTGTGAATCACCATTAAAACAGATGATAACACTTGATGTGCTATCCTCATTTACTTGACGGCAGTTTGTGTGTGTGTGTGTGTGTGTGAGAGTTTGGTAAGTGTCCTACCTGACCACAGGCTCTGGTATGGCCTCCAGGCTGGCAGGGACCTGCACTCCCTTCTCCCACTCTTGTCTCCAAGGGTCCGAGAGCACGTAGAAGTCGTCCGGGCCGAGCTGGGCCGAGTCGGGCAGCTTCATGGCCGTGATGAAGTCGGTACGAAATACCTGCACAGAGAGACAAACCGAAGAAGAGAGAGGAAGATAGAAACGTTTGGTTAAATGGCCAAAAACAGTGAAGATGTACTGTGTATATAGTTCCACTCGTTATGGGGTTTTCACAGTAGAGCAGTAAAGACCAACTATTAAATTAAACTGACATTTTATAGTCCAAACAACTAATGGAGAAGATAATCGGCAGATTAATCGACCGTGAAGATAAGCCTTAGTTGCAGCTCTAGTTCACAGGGAAACATTCTGCTCTTGAGCCACTTCTTAAGGTGATACTGAGGTGAGAGGAAGGCCCCTCAAAGAACCCCACGCTGCTTTTATCACTTTCTCAAGACTTCATCATGCGCAGTCTGAGCCTACAAGCTGTCAGCCTCATGCAGGATTCCTTAGTTCAGCTTGAACATAAATCTGCTGTGACCTCGAAATGATGCATTTTTTGCATTTTTTGCCTCGACTGCTGCTCGCCACTAAACGTCAAGTGTAACATTAGAGCAGGTGAAGAATATGAAGAGCAGATGAGGGAAGGCTTTGAGGAGCATTCATCTGGAAAAGCCTTAATCCCTGATTTTGCAGTGTTGACTAGATCCATATCTTTGCCTTGCTCGAGTGGCTTTTAACTGCGGTTTCTTTATGTAAATGTGTGGAGTTACCTCTGGGTGCAAAGTAACATATGTGGGGTGTTGACTGTCATGGCTTTGCTTCAGAGGATGCTGAGAGGGAAGGATGTCTCATTTCATTAGAAACGCGTTTCATCTATCCTCTCATCTTTACATTACATCTCCTCACGTCTTACCTGGGAGGGACTAAGATGTGAGGAAAAGATGCAAGTGGGGAGACATTTAAGACAAATGATGACCACCTACTCAGAGAGGAAGAGATGAGAAGGAAGAGGAAGAGGAAGAGGAAGAGGCGAGGACTGATAAGCTGAAGTGCTGTGGTTACGGTCACCAATAACCAAATGGTTGATATTAACCTGGAGACCTTCACATACTACAAGTACATACTGTAGATACTGTATATAATGATTAAAAGATTGTGTGTGTAGGAGGATTGCATAAAAACAAACAAGGTCTGCTCGTGTGTGATGTGGCGTTTTGAAGACCTGAGGGAGTGCGTGTATTCAAGCACACACAATCATTTTCACACATAATGTGAACACACACACATGCAAAGTCTCTCTCTCTCTCTCTCTCTGTCTGCTCTAACAGGGACCTGAAGCAATGATATTATCAGTCATATAGTCAAGGACATCAGGCAAGAACACACACACGTAAACACACAAACTCACACAGGAAAACAAGCAACACACACACGACGGTGCCAAATCAACCGTATGACTTCACTTTACATTTTATCATTACTTTATAAGCCTCCTTATCCCTGCTTTATTAGCTCTTCTCCACCATCCTACTCCCTCGCTCCCCCTATGTCTCTCCATTAACCTCTCCATCTTCTCTCCCTCCCTCCCTCCCTCCCTCGCTCCCCCTTCCTTCCCTCACTCAGTCCCCTAATGTGGATTTTATTTTACCTGCTTTATATTGACCTAAGGGACACACGGTAAAAAAAGAGGCAAAAAAGAGATTTGTGAGAAGAAAAACATGGTAATAAGAGAGAAGTAGAAGAGGGGGCGCTGTGAGGGAGCGAAATAAACTGAGCTGATAGAGGAACGGAGCAGAGGAAATATTCTACGAACAAAAGAGCGACAGAGAAAAGTTTCTCAAATTTCTTTCAATACCTAGTTTGAGATTTTACATTTCTCTACAAAAAAACCTTTTTCCATAACCTAAAATATGACACGTTTCTCCATGCATTCCTATTTAAAGTACTTTAGTGTGTTAGCGCCCTAATGTTTAATATTTAACACTAAATGCAAAGCACTTAATGGGAATGTCATTAGTGTTGAAGATATTTGGTCTTTAACTAAAACATTGACTTAATGATGGCACGTTTTTTACAATTCATCCGGAGAGCGGCGCATTTCATGACAATGCATCCAATAGTAGTCGAGACATTTCACTCAAAACCCAAAAATGTGAAATGTTGGCGCTGGAGGAACATTCAGGGGATTATTAAGTCATTAGGATTCGTCCCATTCAGCAGCTGAGTATGCCGGCTTCGTCCGGGTCCGACTATTTGACAGCACTATTTGTAACACTTCAAAAGTTTGCTGGCCCAAAGTGAAGAGGGGAGAGGGAGGACAAGATCAGGGGGAGACAGATAACCAAGAATGAGAGGAATGAGAGATCATTTAGGAGGGAAGAGAGATGAGAGACAAGGACAGACGAGGATGAAACAGTGTGTGTGTGTGTGTGTGTGTGTGTGTGTGTGTGTGTGTGTGTGTGTGTGTGTGTGTGTGTGTGTGTGTGTCACAGAGCAGTATATGAAAAGGCCATATGTAAAAGGCAGCATCCTTGCTTCTGCTGCTTGACTGCCTCCACTGTCTGCCAACCAGCTCTAATAAATAATGCAATGGAATGCGTGTGTATTTTTTATTTTATTTTATTTAATGTACAACCCAGCATGAATATCTGTGTGTTTTCCTGAGCAACTGTGGGCATTTCTGTGTGTGTGGTTTTTATGTGCGTGGATAAGTCTGTCTGAGTGTTTAAAAAATGTGTGTGCGAGCCAAGGCCATGATGAATCTTGCCTTCCCCTTTAGCAACACGAGAGGAGGACAGACAGAGACAGAGGGCGAACCACTCCTCCTTAATCTTTCTCTCTCTTTTTTTTTTTCCTGTTGCTGTCTTTCTCCCCGTCCACTTACATTCTCTCGCTTTTTCTTTATACTGCTCACAAGTGAGGAGAGGAGAAAGGGTGGAGGGAGAAGAGGAGAGGAAACAAGACAAAAGAGGAGAGGAGAAAGTGAGGAGACAAGAGGCAAAGGGAGAAGATTAGAGGAGATGAGAGGAGGAGATAAGGAGTGAGCAGTGGGTAATAAAAAAAGATAGAGAGGAGAAGGAAATTGAAAAAGGAAAGATGAGAAGGAGAAGAAAAAGAGATAAGAAAAGGGAGGGAGGACAGAAGAAGGGAGGGAAAATAAGGAGGGGTGAAAAGGGAAGAAGGTTAAGAGAGGGAAAGAGGAGATTGGAAGTGGGTGGGGGAGAGGGGAGAAAAAAGGAGAGAAGAGAAGAAGGGAGGGGAAGAGAAGGAGAAGAAAAACAGGTGAGGAAAGAAGGAGGGAGGAAAAAGGACGCGAGGAGAGGAAAGCAGAGGAAAGAGGAGAGGACCTCAGTATATCACTTTTATTACTGTGTGTTTGTACGGGATTGACTGCAGCTAATTAATGTGTAGGAAACTATTACAAGCTCCTGCAGTTTTATGTTCTGCCTTGTTTCTCTCTCTCTCTCTCTCTCTCTCCAGCTCATCTCCATCCTGCTCTTCCTCTCTTCCACCGCCCGCCCTCCTCGTCTTTTAACTCTTTTTGTGACATGTGATGCAGTAATGAATGACGAAATGGAGTGTTATATAAAAACATGAGTTTTCAATCTGTCTAGCAAATGTTATGCAAAATACAAACACAAAAGAGGTGCATTTCCCTCAGAGTCAAAACACATCCAGTTAAAAGTCCTTCAGGAGCTTATTAGATTTGAGTAACCGGTTTGTCTTCTCAGTTAATGTTGGTTATATTTCATGCAAAGACAAAAATAAAGAAATGCATTTGGCTGTATTCTAGCAGAGCAACTAATAAAGACTTATGTTGATAGTGACAGTACAAATGTCTTTTCTGGCTGGTGTTGGTGGACAGAGACTGCTGTGCAATGAGCCTGCAGCCGCCGTGGAAACTCTGCCCGCAATTACTCAAAAAGTGCATTTATTTTTTCCATTTATCACATGATTTATTTATTTGCTGGAAAGATTTTCCACATAGATCAACTTTATTGACTTTGTTCTGACGAACATGGGATTGAATTTTGGCCATCGAGTGGATGCCCACCTCCTCCGAAGGGGGAACGATACAGTAAATTAATCAGCGTGCAATTAATTCATATGTCATCAACATCATCTGTCGTATCCAGCTGCTTGCGGCCATTTCAGTGCATCGGGTTTGTTTACACGCTTTCTTTCTGCTGCAACAAGGTGAGAACACCTCATTATTTGCTTGAAATGGTGGAGTGAGGTTAGCTTAATGCACGCTTTCTTCAATTCAGATTCAATATCTGCAGATCAGAGACATCGTCTGCCACTGCTGCTGTCTTCTGGATCATTCAGTTTGGGCAATCATACGTCTCATTTCCCCAAACGTGACAGGCTGTCCTGCTGAAGACGTCACACTCATTTGCACTTCATTAACACAAGTTTAATTTTTTTTTGTTCCGCCATCAGTTTGGTTTGAATCACAAGCCATCTAATCACGCAGTGCATGAGTGATAGATGACCTCTCGCTGAAACGGAATACATGAGATTCAGCCGCTCAGATAAAGCTCCATAGTAACTCAAGTTCAACAAAATACACACACACACACACACACACACACACACACGCACACACGCACACACACACTACTGGCCAGTCAGTCAGTAGGTCAGTATGCTATGTTGAGTTATGGGCTGTATGCATGCTGCGCTCTCATTAAGTCCAATCTAGATCTGGACTGATGACATGAGCAGGGGCTGTGGAGTGTGTGTGTGTGTGTGTGTGTACTGGTAGGGGGCCTGACAGCTTGACAGGCATTAATAATCACGGTCAAAAACACAAGCATTCATGGGAGAGCGAGCGTGTTTAAGAATTCCTGTCGTCTACTACTACCACCACTACCACTGCAGTATTACTATAATTTTTAGTAAAGAGTCTTCGAAGAGGATGCATGACTGCTATGACAACTACTCCTGCTAATAGTGCTGCTGTTACAACCATTGGACACACAATGTTTTACTTCTATCAAATCTATTTCTCTTGATATGACCACGACTACTCAGGTTCCAAATATAACTATTACCAAGACCTCTTCTGCTACTACTAATACAGCAGTTCCTTCCAGTCGTACTGCACGTGTAGCTGCTACTGATGGTGAAGCTAGTGCAAAGCATGTGTGCAACCACAGCTGGTTGGTTGGTTGGTTGGTTGGTTGGTTGGTGGTTGGTTGGTTGGTTAACCGTTTCATGCACATAGATGCACGTATTATTAAATTAAATATGCTTCATAAGACTTCAAAGCCAGGAACATTTAAGAGTTTAACATCATTTGTCCTGTTCCCAACACTGTTGCTGTCCTTATACTAGTAGAGGTACTTATGCAACCACTAATAGTGTTATTACTGCCACTAGAAGTACTACTGCTGCTTCTGCTACTACTACCACTACTCATCCCGCCACAAACACGACAGGTACTTACTGCTCGTGTTGCTTCTGGTGCCAATAAGAACTACTGCAGCGACTGACATTTCTGCGACCTCCACTGCCATCACTAGTACAAATTATGCAGTGATTATATTTTCATACAGCATTAGTGAGCCATAAAGACAAACAAACTGCACAGGGTAATTGAACCTGGACTCTTCCAGGAACAATCCTCATTTTCTCCTGTGAACTATAAGCTCTGATTCAGCTTGTTTGTACGCTGTATGAGGACGTTTGCCTCTCCGTTTTATATTTGGGACCGACTCTAATCTCTGACCATCTGCAGTGCGGTGATAAATTAGCAGTCGGCTACGACCTGAGCCGATCAGAACACAAACCCCAGAGATGACTGTTGAAGTTGTTCTACATTTCAAACCCAGGAAACACACTCACTCCAGCAGATAAAGATACACACACACACACACATCTTCGCAGTGTCACCAAAGCGCAAACACACATTCACATAAAACACAGATGTACAGTATTGACACAACTTAACACACATACAGGGAAAGGAACACACACATAAACACAAAGATAGACAGACATACAGATAAGATGTACTTTTTTGATCCCACATTGGGAATGTTTTGCGTTACAGCAGCAGCAGCAGCAGCACACATGGATGTATATAAAGTCACACACAGACGTGCATATACAGTGCAAACAGTGACACAGGTGCACTTCCAACCCAGCCTCTCCAAACACACACACACACACACACACACACACACACAGACTTGGTTATTATGGTGTTGCTGAGCTAGTTTCCTTGAAGCACAGAGACAAAGTGCTTTAAGCGATTCGAAAGGCCAGATGACATAAAACACTCGCAGGTTTTCTCGAAAAACAAACAATCAGCATAGTTTTGGTTTGACTTTGAAAAGGATGAGAGCGCCGATGGAAAGAGAGGGAGGATGCTCCGTCCTTCACTGTTCATCTCGTTGTTATTATTAGACTGTTAAACTCTAGCAGGGCCTTCTCTCCTGTGATTCTGGGTGCAATAGCGGTGCGACAGTTATCAACACCCCATAATGTGCGAAGGACCCATCAGGTCAGCATGAGTCCAGCTTAACAAACCGGAAGAAGCGGTGACATTTGTCATGCTCTTGACCAAAAATCGCTTTATCACTTTAATTAAATCAACTAAATCAAGCAACATAAATCTGCAACCTGAGCTTGAATGCCGTAGTTTTGTGTTTATTGCCAAAAGATCATAAATGACAAGTGAAAATACAGAATGATTTGTTATACAATAGTGATAAACCTTGTGTAGTGTTAGCATCCCATTCATTGATAGAAAGACATTTCAAATGTTTTATTTGAAACACAAATACTGAGCATTTACAAACTTTTATTCTAATTTATTCTGACATTCCTTTACCAGAAATGTGCATGAATACCAAATATGCAGCGAATGACAGTGACAGTTCACAGTTGGTGGTGGTCACAGCCGTCAGAATAGCGAAACGTGTGTGACTGTAAACAAAGCTTAAAGAAATGCAGGTCTGAGACGACTGAACCTGAGCCGAACAAAACTATTGAATTCAAGCAACAAAAAAACGAAGAAGTGCTGCCAGATGCAGAAATGATGCACGGTGAATTCAAGAAACATCTGGAGACGAAGTAACCGCTTTGGACGACAAAGGAAGTGACTGAGAGGTAATGCAATATTCTTTATCCTTGAGAATCTAAACTGTAAGTGTATTGTACTACTACATTAAATACATTCATTCATTTCTATTCAGTGTTTTGATGAACAGTATAAGAAAAGGCAAAACGGGAAATAAATCCTATGCAAAAACCACAGTAAGGACTTTAAAGGACAAGAGGTTGAAGTACTGCCTGTACCGACTAAACTGTAAACGACTACATACACCCTCTGGCAGCGTGACATATTCTGGTGAATGGGGCTAATAATAGCCCCTCTGTACCGTCAAAAAGTCTTACAAAAGCTGAACCAGGTGCATTGTACAGTGAGTCAGACCTCATACCTGAGCTTCAAAAGGGGTTAATATTTGACCTAACGGACTGAAAGGGATAATAAAGTAGACCTGCTGACGACATAAAAGATGACCGTCGGGTAAAGATGACAGCAATCACACAAGAGGGAAAGAAGCACAATTGAAAGAAAGCAGAAAAGATGGGAAGGAGAAGAAAGGAGAAGTGAGGAGGAGAGAGGTAAAGAAAGGAATAAGGGGAAGTAGTTTATTTTCTTTCTCTGGGCATCATGGCTACCTGGCTCTCCACAGTGCGTCATGGCAGATGTCGACTCACAGAGAGAGGAGGCTAATTTTAGCAGCCACATCACAGCACAGGGACGGGCTCTAATGATTGGCTGCTTGAAAGGTCCACAGGACTCAGGAAGAAGTGTGAGTGTGTGTGTGTGTGTGTGTGTGTGTGTGTGTGTGTGTGTGTGTGTGTGTGTGTGTGTGTGTGTGTGTGTTGAGTGGGTGATTAAGAGTGAGAAAAAGATGGAGAAGGAGAGAAAGGGGTTGATGACAGAATGAGAGAGAGAGAGAGAGGAGAGCAGTGACTCAGTGATTTCAGCACAAACACACTCTCACTAACATGCACCAAGACAGGAAGCTGGTGCCTCCATACCAACACAAAGTACTGAATTTAACCAAGTGTGGCCTTAACTCAAGGATAATACAGTAGAAATGCACATGAGCTGAAGGGAACAGGGACCTTTACTCTAGTGCAAAATGATGAACAGAATAAAATAACATCTGAACAGCAACTGAAACGGACACTGGGCTTCAACATGTACACCTTTCATCAGCAATTACCCAGTTCCATTACATCCGTTCCAAAATAATACAACTACAGTTTAATATTAACTCATCTGACTCAAAAGTTTTACAAAATTCAGCGCGTTACATAAAGAAAAGCCCATAACTAAATCTGAAATCCCCAAAAAAGTAAGATTTACACAAGTGATTCGCGTTTCCACCAAGTTTTAACCGTCTTAGAGGACTCTGACAAGCTGAGAAGAGTAGCGTGACTCCTACAGGTAGTGACCAAAAGAGTCTCAGGTCACATTAAGAAAGTACCCCAAGGGACATACAGATAAATACTGTAAGGACAAAATATGTGCAGAGGTAAAAGAGACTTCTGAATCTCCTCACTGCACTTAACCATCATCATTCTTCATGTTTGTTTTCTACCAACGCTTCACCCTGTTTTTCTTTATCACAGGGACACAGACCTCCGAGAAAAAAAAAAAAAAGGCCACTTATCTCACTTCTCACCGAGCTGCAGCTGGACAGAGAGGAGAATGAGCTAAGTGCAAGGTAAGGCAAAGATATATATTTAACAGACGGACGGGATTAAATGGGATGAAATCCCAAGGGTACGAGAAAACATTCACCTCCAAATGTGCCAATGGAGACAAGAACAGGAACAACAGAGTATAATTCAACTGGCTAGCTTTTACTCTGGATCTTATATTTCACCTCAGTTTTTCCCCCTCTTTGTGAAAGTCTGGAAAAATAAATTAAACAGTGGACGAGGTGGTCTGAGAAGAAAAGACCGCAATGGAAGAAATGTACCTTTACAGCAGGATAAACTATGTGGAAGACAAATATGCACTGAGGACAAGAAACTGCTCAGGAATATAATCAAGACGGGATTAGCACACAGGTGTAAAGTAAATATCCGTGACATTTTCATAACACGCTACTCTCCACATTGATACATTGCAATAGCGGTTCAACCTTTAACCCGTTTATGAAAGCATCTACATTCGCTTTTAAAAACGCTTTTTTACAAGCGTAACATAAAATGCAAACAGTACTTCCGTCCGTTTTAATACAAAACAGCGCAACCTTTACATGACATTTTATACTTATGCAAAGTCTTTAACAACGCACCTGTGATTTATAGAGCCGAGCCCTGAGGTGCCATTTAAAACGGTTTCTTTCTCTTTATCACCATCTTTGTACTCAGCCCTAGCTCAGATGGCAGCTTGTTCTTTTGGGAGCTGCCACAGAACAGGCACCATGCAGGGCGAAGAGAGCACGGGGCCCGGAGAAACCTTTCAGTGCACTCGCTGCACGGCTGCTTCAGCTCAGGACGGATGAGAAAGAGGCGTTTAAAAGCAACAGTGAAGGGAGTCGCGGTTATTATGCAGAAACATTATCTCTCTAAAAATGAATCATTCACATCAACAGCCTTTACCAACGCGACACTTCTCGTAGAACACATAAAGGATTTGACAGGAATGTGAAAAGGATTTCCTCTTGCTCTTTCTATAGTCCCCTCTCCCGTCTTGGATCTGAAATGTCACATCCGTAGCTATTAGCCCAACTTCGTACTCCCGAGCATCTGAAAAGGTACTCTGCCTCCAATTTATGCCCCTCATTAGCGTGAGACGAGACAGTGAACAAGTCCTTTTGAGATTTCACTGAACGCCGGCTCCTCATCACAAGCCCCTGGCCTGAATGATGCGTGGAGCGACGGCGCTCCCCTCCACGCCAAGGGCAGGCTGATTGCCAAGGCTTCACTCAAAGGTCATGCAATTAAGCTTTGTTCCCGCTTCAATCAGGATTTGAATGACTGCTCTCTGCAGTTTGAACAGATGTTATTTTTGGCCTCTAGCGAGCTTAAACTCTGCCCTCCGTTCACGATCATGTATTCACTGAAATTAGTCTGAGACAGAAGAATCCTTCAGCAAAAATAAAGGCTGAAATGATCGTCCGAGCAGCTTGTCCACAAATCTAAATATCAATATTCAGGACTGCAGTAGCTCAGAGGTTAAGTAATCTGGATTTTGAGCCAGAGGAGTCTTGGACTGGAGTCTGGTCAGGGAAAAGCTCTTCTCACTGGATGTCCTTGGGCAAGACATTGAACCTCCAAATAGCTTAACTGGAAGCTGCTCAATGTCCATATGTCGACTGTAAATGTACCGGGCGGTTAATTCTGTAACCGCATGAATATTAAGCAAAACATTGCTGATAAACAGCATATTATTTCATGATTATAAGTGTGAAAGGAATCTAATTCATTTATAAAATTCAAGCTCTGTACACAACAAGTGGCTTGAACAAAGCATGTAGGCCCAAAACCGCTCAAGTGGATGTGCTCAGTGGAGGCTTGTACTCTGCAGCTCCCAGGTGTGAACGTGTGTAAAGTCATGAATATGAAAGCGAGATGTTCCTGAGAGGGGGAAGAGTGAGAGACAGCAAACACTCTCAGAAAACCTTAGCTAAATAAAGAAAGGTTCAAAAACTGGGTCAGAGACAAAGAAAGAGTGAAGAAGAGTTAAGAGGCAGGAGCAATAAGCCAATTCCCCCATCCCCCGCCCCCCCCCACCCCCCCACGGAGTCCAAGGCAAATATCAATCTTCGTATGGCGGGCTCAGCCACACGATCTGGTAAAATGGCAAGCAAAGGCTGGGAGGGGGGCGGGGGTGACCTAGTTTTTTGGAGATGTGTGGCTGAAAAACAACCAAAACAACTACATGATTAATGCTGCTTCGCACGTCTGCAACTTGAGTCTGTTGTCACGCGTTTTAGCAGCAGAATTCACTAATGGGGAATAACGAAGTTGATTAAAATAGAAGCCAACCCGTAGCCGTCTGCTCTGAAGCTCAGCAGGTTTACCTGAAGTGCAGCTTTCAGAAACAAACATCAAGAACAGACCCAAGATGGAGAATCAAAAGTCTAAACAGCATTTGACAGATCTGTAGCTGTATCCAACATTGAGTGCCAGATGGGTGGCATCTGTCACACAGAATAATATTTTTGTTTTTAATATACTATTTCTGTAACTTTCCTGAATTGCTCCGATACACTTACCTCCACCCTTCTGGAGCTGTGTGCACGGCAGGCCAAAATAAACCCTATGACGTGTGAATAGGAGTTGGTCTGCAGAGGCTTATAATGACATAGCAACTTCTCAGCTGGCCTCTTATTAACGCCCACTCTAACGCTAAGAGGCTCTGAGTCATTTTAAGTAACACTCATCAAAAGATCTTTTTTTTGTTTCCTTTCAAAAGACGGAAAGATCCACAGTCAGTTACTCTCGCAGTCATATATCATCAATCTGTAATGTGTAAAGTGTTCCTGGAGACACTATGTATTCAACTGCAGTACTTCCCCCCCCCCCTCGATCAGTCTTCTACTACAGTTAGTGCTTCAGTGCATTCACAAGAACTACTTTGCATAACACCCAGAAAACATGCATGAACATTTTTGTAATAAATATGTTGTAATGTAATAAATAATCATTCTCAATGCATGCTAGACTATCGCTGCTATGCCCTTACTCTTTGATTCTGTGGGACAGACATCAAAACCTTTGCAAAAACACGGAGGAGCTCGTCACCTACGATGAGAATAGCTCGTCCAACTTAAAGGTATAGTAGGCAGCATTGTTGGTCGCCGTTTGTAAACACACAGCATCTAAAGTTGGCTTTTCTTTAGCAGCGAGTTATAAAGTAAAGAACATTGTTGTCCAAGTCGTGTCAAACGTCTGAAAACAGGAGCTGGCAAGACGACAACATAAGCACAACTCCGGACGCCGTGCAGATCTTCATCGTGGCTTGAACATGATTTAAACTTCCTCTCGCCATCGCACAGAGTGAGAACCAATGTTTCAATGTGAAAGTAATTATATCCAAAACAAAAACATTGTAAACTTTCATCAAGGGGATGAGTTGCACGATGCTTCAATACTTCTCGCTCACCCACTGTCCTTGGAAATGTGGTGATGATGTTAGTGGTGTGTGTGTGTGTGTGTGTGTGTGTGTGTGTGTTGCAGATTTAGTTGAGCATCAATTAGGAACGCAGTGCCAACCGCAGAGAAGCGATAATGATGACACACAAACACCTTGAGCTGCACGGATACTGAAGCCTGCACAGGTAAACCTTCAGAACGACCACTTTGAAGTGCAGCACAGCAAAGAAATATAGAACTGTAGACATTTTGTTTTTGTAAAACTATTAATTTACCAGTTTTATTTTAGGCTTTTTTTTTTAATATATATATAAACAGTATATCTGTGGCAGTCCTTTGTGAATGCAGTTTTTTTTCACTTTATCCTTTACCTTCCTTCACAACATCCACAACACTGTTTCTGTCTTAATTTGTTTCTCCAATGCCGTACTTGCTTGACATCTTCATTTCTCTCTCAGTAGATTTCACAACTCGACCAGAGCAGGTGTTTAGGATGCAGCCCTCTGATGCGCGATCCCTCTCCTTCCTTCCACACCTTCAAATCCATAATTCCTATAATCATATCTATCTCACACTGTCAACCTGAGCATCTTTTTAATATCCATCTTCCAAAACAATGTGGTTGTTTCTAAAAAAAATAAATAAAAAACAAAAAAGATTTCAGCACCTGGTAGGGCGAGCAACAGGAGCGATACTGACAGCTTAATACAACAGCTGAAGGTGTGTGTGTGTGTGTGTGTGTGTGTGTGTGTGTGTGTGTGTGTGTGTGTGTGTGTGTGTGTGTGTGTGTGTGTGTGTTCATTTGCACTCATATCCCGGCTGGTATATGTGTCCACCATCCATCCAGGCTGCTCATACACTCCCTCAGCTTGGCACATGGAGTGAATGAGAAAGTGCAACACCAACTCTGTGCATATTCCTGTAGCTGTTTGCATCTGGTTGCCATGGAGTTTCACAGCTGTTTCTACCAGACCCTAATGAGCTACAACAGCTGCTAGCCTGTTTGGACACACACATGCACACCTGTTTATACATACACACACATGCACACCTGTGTATACACGTTTGTATCTATACACATAATTACTTAACCATTAATACACGTGGAAGTCCAACAGTACTCCAGAAGATTAGAACTTATGTCTTGTAACGTTGTTGGCACGTTATTGAGTTTAAACAATAACGTCTATCACTTTGATCCACCTGTAACATCTGCACATCTGGATGTGTATACAGCTGCCTTAGTACAATGAGTTTAACACGCAAGGTGTTTGAAAACACCTGAGACTGATCGGCAGAGCTCGTCGAACCCTGAAGACACGTCCTAATATGATTGCAAAATTATTGAAAACATTAAGAATGAAAATAAATCATGGGCGATGCAGCATGCACGCTGTGTTTTCCATCATTTGGCTGTTTGAATTCGGTGTTTTTAAAACACTCCTCCATGTTTCTTATACTTTCCGTTAAAACTGCTGCTCTTTCCACACATTAGGCCTACTGAGAATAATTGATGATTACTTATGATTAATTATATCCACTGGCATTTTACACGTCAAACCCATTTGCAATACAAGGCATCTGTTTGACAAATGAGTTGTTGTTGGTGTTTTCACCACATAATGTGCTGCGGAACATAGAGAAACGTCTCCTCTTTGCAAGCTAGGTACAACTATCATATTTAGTTATTAAAAACACTATGAAGCCCACCCAAAACACCTGCTGACAGGTGTCGGTTAAGGACATATGAAACACGGAAACCATTTCTAATTGTCTGGCACGACTTAGCCAAAGCTGCATGAAGACTACATGTGCATTACAGATAAATATACAACCCGCTGAATACCAAAACAACATGCATACCCAGTTTATATTAATTCATTATCTGGTTTACCCTTTACAGGCCTTGAAAGCATGCTGCAGCTACCTCCCCTCCTTCACACGTCTCTCTCAGATTGTTATGGATGCGGTCGCATGAACAAACTGAATGCACAAATTGACTTGCATGAATGTATGAACCACGCACATATAACAGTGATGATATAGAGACAGTTTCACTCCTGCTCCGCACCATTAGCGTTTTTGGCAACACCCATCAATACCACTTCCTTCCTCCCATGGTGCACTGCTCAACAGCCTCTCCTGAGCTCGGCTAACAGTTAAGTCTACTCGGGTATTATTTAGTTTAGCTTTTTCCTCACTTATGATAATCCTTTGAGCTTGGACGAACTTTGTGAACTATGACATCTGATCCGACCTTTATCAAGTTATCATCCTTGCAGCGCACCAATGAAATGTGCAGGAAAGCTGTAATGTGCTCTAGAAATAAACTTCCCTGTCGTGAATATGAGGTCTCTTACATTCACTTATAAACGGTTACACTTATTGCATGTTGCAGCCAGAAACTTTGATCTGCTCATAGCGCATCCCCCCGCCGTGTATCTCTCTCTCGGTCACTAGAGCCACATAAAGCTACTCTTAAACTAACGGCGTAATATGTAAACACGTGGATTACACTTAAACCACTTACAAGTTGTTTTCTTCATCTACTCTCGTTAGCCGTGCGGGACGGGGGCGTAAAGTGCCGGCGAGACTAAATGCTTTCGCTTCAACATATTTGTTGTCAGGACTTTTTACTACCGTCTTACTCAAGTGTTATGTTTGTGATCACATCAGTTCTGATTCATTTGTGGAATGTTTTTGTAAATAAATAACTTCCTTTAGTACAACCATAATTATAAACACATAACTACAATAAATAAATACAATTTGTCAAAAAAAAACACACATTTTATCCGGGGATTCACTGCATTTAAAAACTGCTACTGGCATCTGCATATATTACTTGATGACTGGACTGGTTTTCAGAAGAAGAAAAAGAACACCAGACAGAAGAGAAATGAAACAAGCACTTTGAATACAGACATTCCCCCTGTCCGAGTGTGTGGTACAACGTTTCAATACCACAAGCCTGGAAGAAAACCCCCAGAGTGCAAAGTGTGTGTGTGTGTGTGTGTATTCATGTTCCTGTCTTGGTATAGTGTGTCAAGCACCCTCTAATAAATGTGTGTGTGTCCTCTACCCATGTTGCAGTGTTTTGACAAGTGTCACAAAATCCCCTGGGGGAGCGCAGGGGGATTTCTCTGAAGAAGGGGAGCTCTGCTTTTGTCAGAAGGAATGAGGCCGAGAGCTGCTTAAGAAGGAGTCCTCAGTGTGACTGGTGACTCGGCATCACTGCAGCTACATTACATTACAGTGCACTTTTAAAAAAAAGGAGGTTTTTTGTTATCTAACGTGCATGAAAGCTGTTCCTCGCCAACAACCACAAGACCAAATATGTGCCGTCTGTGTGTGTACTGTATGTCATAATGACTTCCTGTTTGTCTACAAAATGTGCAAAATCCTTAATAGCTGCCCTCATTTAAACAGAGATAAAAAAAACAGCTATATGTAGCATTTGACTGCGTCCTCCTTCCACCACGTAAAGCTTTCTAAACCACTTCTAAGAAAAGTCAAAGCTGGAGTGAAAGACTCGCAAAAAAGGCGCAAATAGAGACGGCTCATTTTTAGAAAACAGATACGCTGTCATTACAAGCCTGTAGTGTTTACCATTCGCCACACCTCCCTTAACCAGGGGGCGAGTATCATTCCATACACATGTCCACATGGTTAGCTACTGTTCAATCTTCCTGCCAGTAGGGAGGCGACAGATGAGGATTTCCCACTGCTTGAAAATATCACCCTTTTTTTTTTTATCTTGCTTTGACATTTTGTCAGCTGCCACAATCAACTGAATACATTAATGTCCAATACTCAAACACTCCAACAGCCACGCCAACATCATCTGCTGACAGACGTTTACGACCAAATGAAACTTGGACTTCTACTCTTGCTTATGAACTAGTTCAACACCAGTACCGGTAGTTGTTCCTCCGATTGAGCTACATATTGGATACAAAGAAAATCTCTTCATCTTTAAAAATCTGTTTTCTGTTTGTGTCAAGGTTGCCGATGTAAAGTAATAAAAGGATCTGGCAGGTTTGGATAAACCACTACAGCGTCAGCGTTGAAGTAGTTGTGTATACTTGGCAGGTGAGCAGAGAAGGAGACGCTCCTCTCTGCAGAGCTGGAGAGTAGTTAAAGCTGCATAGCGAGTGAAAAGGAGGGACGTGACCTCCAATGTTTGCTCCAGCTTAAGTATTGTTAGTAAAAGGGGCTTGTCATTTAATCAGGGTCATGACCTTTGACATGTAAAACATACAACAAGCTGTTGCCTCAGGACACTGACAGCACTTACCTCCTGGTTGAAGTGCTGACATGCAACCACTTGTTTTTGAAGAATTGAACTCTTATAATCTAGCTGAAGTCACTATATTTTTTATTTTAAACGAAGAGTTGCTTTAATGTCTATCTTTACATATATAGCAAGGTCTATAGTTTTCCAAGAATTCTGTGTTTTTTAGCATGCGTTTGTTTGTTTGTTGCAATGAATCGTACGAACAGAGGTCTGTCCTCAAAGGCATTAATGGTTTGTATTCATGGGAAGCAACATAAGTAGTTATGTGAAGAATGAAACAATAGAGTTAAGAGCAACAAAGCTAATATATTTATTGTATGATGATGGGTTTCCAGAATTGTGCATAATTAATAGTAGATTAACCAGACAATGGGATTCTCAACAATGTCTTTTTTTTCTACAGCAATGATGAAACAAAGACGACAAACTCAATATAATTACATAGTGAGTAGCTTTTTCACAATTGTATCACAATTCTTGAATTGAATTTCTCTGTGTGCCATCTTGAATAACAAAACCTTACAAGCTGCACTCTTAAAATTCAAATTCAAGTTCAAATTGGTTCATTCAGCCACATCACTCACTTGAAGACCTCGTCATTGCTTTGCAGGGCTGAGGTGCAACAACAGCATTACACGGGCAACACATCAATACAGACAAAAGAATCTACAAGTAAGAGATCCTCAAGTTAAGCTTTTCTGACATCATGCACATTCTTGACTTTAAAACTTTGCCCTGAACCCTCGTCAGATGTCACCCACCCTGTTCCTTTGTTCAACCTTTCCAGTCACTCTCTGCCATCGAAAAAAGCAGAAAGATGACTGCAAAACATCATCCTTTTCATGAAAGAGCAGTGTGCCCCGGAGCAAGGCAACGAGGCAGCGTTATGAAAGGGAACGTGGCCCCTGGCTCTTCAGCGGAGGCCCGGGTCAGAGCAGAGAGCTACAGTAGTAATTACTGAGAGACTGATTGCTGACAGGACCTTCCAACAGCCTGTGGTTAACTGGATGAAGCTGAGGGGGAGGAAGCTTCAAATGCACAGGCATGACAGATGCTCTGCTGGTGACTTGTACTTCGGGGTGGTTCAGGGCCATGCATGCCATTTTGCTCTATTCATTCTCCTTTCAAAAGTTACAAAAAAGAAGCATTTGTGCTATTAAACTTTAGACAGTTTTTGACATTTTTGGGAGGAGGGATGGGGAGAAATCCTAGCAGGAGCGAGAGCAAATTACTCTCTAAAATGGTATTAATTCATTTTGTAAAAGATCTTTGTTTTAAGTGCTCCACTGAACATCTTTAGAAATGGAGAAGTGCCATCAGAGGCTGTTACCTCCTCTTCTTTATTCAAAAATCTCCCCTGCTAATTTTTAAGAGCAGATGTAATTTGTTCCAAATGGCAGTTTTTTTTAGTTTTTTTAAATGAAACTCTTCAAAAAGCAAGAGCCGAGTTCCCCTTAAACAGATTTGAACCCACTTCACTAACAGAGTGGGAGGAATGTGTGATTGTGGCAGGCAAAGCATTGCCACAACTGGTTCAGTGCACCATTTTCCAACTGGATTATGCCAGTTTCTTCCTCGGGGTGGTCATTTGAGAGCCCTTGAGATCGTTCATCATGACCATATGGATGTTTCAACCTGGTACTTTAGCCAACAAATCTGTGCCATCCATGCGTCTGGTTGATTTAGCTGCGGTGGCAGAGATGACCATATTTACATTGGACAGAAGTGCATGTTCCAGTTAAGAACTGATATATAGCTGTAGTTGCTGCATCAGGGCTTTCACAGCCCTAAATCAGGGTAGGACGCTGGTGTGAGGCATGGTTCTGACCACACAAATGGTCTATCTATCCAGTTTTTACATAAAGTTGTGGGGTTCTGGGTTTTGTAGTTCAACATCAAAGCAATCAGCTTTGCACAAGAACATTTCTGCCACCTGAATATGTCGAGAAACCATACACGACCCTTCAATGAAAATTAAGTTTTCAACCTCTATCTATTTCCCAGATAGCAAACTAGTTTTGAAGATTTGACCCATAAACAGATGGGTTTTAACCACAAAACTAATATTGAAGCCTGACGCTATTCCATCCTTTTATCATGGACATGTTGGTCAACTGGTACACATTTGCATATTCATAGATGTGTGCATACTAAATAAGGCAAAGGTGTAGAGGTATAAAGGGATTTGTTTCATAGGGGGGGGAAACAAATGTGTAATTTTGCTGAACAGAGATGAGTTTTTAGGAGTTTCAACGCCAGGAGAGAAACTTTAAGGGTTTAAATTAGCTACTAGATCATAAAAGATGCAGATAATGCCAGTGTTCAGCAACCAGACATTATGCTGGAATCTGACTATTTATGACAATTCAACAAAGCCACAGCAAAATAACAGACAGCAAGAGAAGTGGAGCACAACTGTGAGCTTGTAATGCCCAAACAGAGTCTGTGATTCATTAATTAAACACTTTTGTGTGTACAGTGTATGCCTGTGTGTCACTGAAGCAAGCTGCCACGATAACTTACCTCTGATGGTTTCTTGTGCTGGTGGCGGACCCATGTGCTGCTGGTGCCCGTATTCTTGGATGACCTGGACCACGACGTCACCTGACCTGCAGAAAGCAAGAGGAGCGTCCTCAGTGTCACCAACAAACATCTTTTTTTCCACTACATACTCAATAAGTGTTTCTTTGAGGACCAGAAGAGAAAACATGAGCATTGTTCTTTTTTTTGACAAATAAGCACAGCTTGGGATCCAGTTGTAAAGACAACAGTGTTCACTCATCTGGAACAGAACATCAGACAAACTTAAATGTGTGTTTGATTTGTCAAGAATGTGCATTCATGAGTGTGAATGTTTATTTAAAGTGGGGGGAAAATGAAGAACAGGTCTCTGGCTGTAGATCAGAGTTCATGTTCACGGCGTGCGTTCAAATTCAAACTTTAATCGTCCCATTGGAGAGATTTGTTTTGCAGAGGGTTGACAATAAAAAACACTAAAACATCAGCTATCGTGAACCAGCGGGGAATACTTACTATAAAGCAAAAAGCTGCTCATCCTTTTAAAAATGTTCTTGAATGAGCATGTGAAGGAGTTCAAGGCCTTTGATGGGTCTGACGGAGGCGATGCAAACACTGCAGACAAGCACTAAAAGAAAGCGGCCAAAGAAAACCTTCCCTGTGACTTTTCCGACGCCCATGGCAGTACTACCACTGAGTCAGGCCTTTAATTGAAGCAGACTGATGATGATCTATTAAGAGGTTTAATAAGTAATGACAGTATAAATAGCATCTTGTTAAGCAGTTAGTCCACTGTGGTCCTTTACAACCTCATTAATACACAACTTAATGGCAATTAACCAGACGCTGGAGCCAATATCCCACCCACCGCTTCAATCAGCAGCCCTGTGTGTGTTCTTCTGAGTGCCCATATATGTGAACAGAAGAGTGTGTGTGTGTGTGTGTGTGCATCATTTAATTTATGCAGTTTTTCTATATATTTTTTTCAAATTAAAACAACGACTGCAACAGATTTAGCTGAAAGCTCCTTTTCATAAATGCACAGCGAAGAAGGCGGTCATTAAAAATTGCATCACATTGGCGATCAAGTTACATCACACGGGCATAATGGAAAACACAAATTTGTCAATACTGTGGAATATTTTACATTGTGACCGTGACTTATGTGTGCATGCTGCCTCCCACTCAACATATTTCCCTCGTCACCACGGCAGTGCTGCCACCAGCGCTGAGGGTTTGTCTTCAAAATCGCACGCACGCACAGTTTTTCCAACCAGAGTTGCACAGTTTTATGTACTCACACACACAAACACACTTGAACTGCCACAGCATGACAGGAAATATGGAGTGAATTGACAGGCATGACTGGGTTTGATCACATTACTTCCAAATTGATCCACTCAGCTGTTCTGAGTGGTGGTGTCAAAGTGTACCACCTAACAGCCTGCGTGTGTGTGTGTGTGTGTGAAAGCGAGAGAGAGAGAGAGAGAGAGAGAGAGAGAGAGAGAGAGAGAGAGAGAGAGAGAGAGAGAGAGAGAGAGAGAGAGAGAGAGAGAGAGAGAGAGAGAGAGAGTGTCTTTATCCTTAGAGAATAAAGACATCAAAACCACAAAAAAACCCTGACAGTGAGAGGGTTGGGGTGGCATTTTAAATAGGTGCATCTACGTGTGCATCTGTGCTGTTGTACGAGTGTGTGCTCATTATTCTAATTTTCTAACATCTCAATTTCACACCTGAACATCTGTGGGAGATTTTAAAGTGTACCAATGCATCTGCACTCCACAAGAGTGTGTGTGTGTGTGTGTGTGTGTGTGTGTGTGTGTGTGTGTGTGTGTGTGTTTCTTCTATCTTCATGCCCCACGAGGCAGCTGCACCACATCATCACTGTGTGGCCAGATAACCAAACGGGCCGCAGCGCAGTAGGAGGTTACCCTCATGGCCGTGTGTTAATTAAAAGCCCTGCTTGGTGCGCGGCGGGCTAAATTATCCTGGGCCTCCTTCAATTAGAAACCTGATAACCTCCAGTCAACAGATGCAGCTGGGACACACGCTGCACTCACTGGCCAGGGGAAGCTAAAAGCTAACAGCTAATTGTAAAGAGGAGCGTTTGGCCTTCAGCACAGGGTGGCTCAGTCAGCCTGTTAAACCTGCTGTAAAATCATTTATACATGCAGACCTGTGACCACAGTTAAACCTGTACGAGGTCACTTCCACCTCTGGTGGCCGCGCTGCTGTAAAACCGTTGTTCAGGTTTTAACTAGTACATTACCCAGAATTCATCTATATAGATCTAATCCTTAAATTAGTTTAAAAGCTATTTTAATGAAAAGGTTAAGGATATTCCTCTTCCTAACAGGTGTTAGGAAGTTATTTTGAGGATTGTTTTTAACTTCGAAAACAACTTCCATCCCTGAACTTGGACTGTTTCTCACAAACTGTTGAGCAAACAAAGCTTTTCTATTATTGAAGAACTATTGTTCCTTCTATTGGATTTTCTGTTACACTGTAAGAGAACATTTAATGTTGCATTGATTCCAGAGAAAGAATAAACAAATGAAAACATTTATTTTTAAATGTTTTATTCTAACAAAAGACAAAAAACTGAGAATAAATGAAAAAAATAAATCTTCCGTAGTTGAAGGCAGATTAAGCCCCTTTGGTTTATTATGTTACACAGGGTACGATAAGTCAGCCTTGTAAAGCAATAAAATAATATCTGAAATCTTTGCCAGTCCAGCAAAGCTTTTAGTGTTACAAGAAAATGAAAATAAGCTCCACTCTTGCACTCCGTTTGTTTTCTAGTTCACGGGTGTATTTATTGTTATGTCTAAACTGATATGACAGTGTCATACGAAGAGCCAAACAAATATATTTGTCTGTTTTTGTAAAATGCACACTGCATAATGCAAGAATTAGTCATCTTGAACTGCCAAAAGCCAAAAGAATGACTTTTAAAATTAAACTTCCTTCGCTCGCTGTCTCCAATGACTAAATCTTCCTATTCTGTGGACAGTTATCAGCTGTGAGAGCCAAGTGTGTTTGTATTAAACCGCCCGGCTGTTAAAAGACTGTTTACTATGGAATGACTTTCCAGCAGAAGCTGCCAGTGTTGTAATGCGTTGGACTGGCCAGATGTTCCCATCTCCATGCAGTGCATCTCTGCTGACTGTCTCGTACACTGTATATAAAGAGATCTCATGAGACACGAGTCAGACTTTATGTCTATGATCCGTCTTCAGCGGCTGTTTTGAGTCTGTCAAATCCATCATCGAACATCCATTTATCAGCCTATTAACTACATGTTGAATGTGATTAACTTTACTTCCAAAGCACATGATGCCAGATTCACTCATGTGAGATGCAAGTTTCAGTAAATGTGATGCCTGATCTGATGTAATGTAGATTTCAGTGGAATATAATAGCTGCTTGGGCTACAAATGAATATTTCTACTGTAGCTGCTTTTAAAAATGGGAAGTTTTAATGAGCAGACGAGGGTGAGACATGAATAAAGTCTATATGGAGCGAGAATACGAGAAAAGCAGAAGTAAACAGCAGCACCGGAACTGACTTTTCTCACACACACACACACACACACACACACTGAATCTCTCTCCAACTTACTGTCAGTGGTGTCGGAGTCATTGCTGCTCGTGGAGTATTTTCTCCTCTTCTTTTCGCTCTCCATCTGTCAGGGTGGCAGGGAGGGCGAGGGGGGACAGGGGGGGAAGACAGAGAGAGGGAGAAAAATGACGAGTGAGAAGATGTTCACCATGAAAACACAAGTGTTAATGAAATAATGCCCTGATGGCACCAATCTGTCAGAGCGTCCAGCCGGCAGCCTGCCAGAATAAACTGACTTGATCTGCATTACACATGAGCGCTTCGGACTCTCTGGGAACTTCACAATGATACAGTTGTTCCGTTTCTGCACATACAGTGGGAGTCCTTGTGCACGTCGACTGTGAACTCATCCTGCATTAGTGGTGTATTCACTGGGGGCTATTACAAAAGGTCCCCATTCATGCATACTGTAGGTAGTTCTTTCTTCATGTTGTTAGAGGGAAGCAGCACTTCTCTCAACCTGCGTAAACCAGGACACCTTTTCACGCGTTGCAGCAGCAGGAACCTTTTTTTCTTTGTATTAAAAAGGACATTGAAAAAGCAACCTCTGCAGTATGATGATGTCTATATAACAACCTCATGCAATCCAGGTGATCCATACAGAATTCATTTTTACTGGAAGATATGTTTAATCCACAGTGATCTAATATTTAGCAACAAAAGTGCTCTTTCTTGGAGCTTGTGCGTGAGACGTGCGTCAGCAAAAGACAGGCCAGAAGAAGGGAATGCATTCAACAACAAGTTAGTTAGATCTCGAGGATACACACAATGCGTTTGGTGCGTGACACCCTCCACAGGGAAGCTTAAGTGAAAATATGAAAATAAACTAATCAGAAGTTGCTCCAAAATGAACCCAACAGCAACAACATCTACATGAAATGAATGAGCCTCCATCAGAGAACAAACCACTTCGCACAGAGGAGGCGGATGAAGTTAAGAAGTGGCGTCTATGGGAAAAAGCGGTTAAATGGTCCCAAAGTAAACTCATTTTCCAAGAGTGATAACAAGTGTTCAATCCACAAGTGTTGTGAAATGAATTTAAATTGCATTCTCTTTGCAAGGGACAACGAGGGCTGTCCTCGACTTCAAATTCTTAACAGCTCATACAATTTTGTCGACTAATTGATTTCTCCACCAAGAATCATGCAAAAGCACCAGTTTAAATCTTGTGTTTATCAGGTGTGGTCATTAGTTTTGTGGAAATAAGTCATTCAGCATGAAAAAAATGGAGTCGACTAATACACTAAGAGGGAGCAGACCTCAGAACAACAGTTAAAAACCATTTCAACTGTTCTACCGTTTCTTTTCTGACACTTGATTTTGTATGATTTTCACTTCGGCGTTTGAGATTTGAGAAGAGGGGGATATAGTGACAAGGGGCTGTTTATAGGACATCAACTGTAGCAGATAGACACTTGAAGTCGAACTCAATTGTCTGTCAAGACAGAAGAGAGAGAAGGAAGAAAGAGATGTTTAGACTAGAAAAATAAAGGAGCTGTTACTGGCAAAGAGCTATCCAAGAAAGAGTCAGAGAGACAAAGGAGGAACGTCAAAGAACGAGGACAAAGTGCATCAGAGAGAAACATGTCAGACATAAATCAAACAAAAAGCTTATATAAAAATGCATAAAATCTCAGGTGGAAAGAAAATGGGTTTTGCAATTTCCAACAACACTCTGCTTCACATTCGAACTGCAGGAATCAACAGTGTTGCTCGGTGTTCGGGCATACGCCGATTACAGTACTTATCGCCCCCCCTGCAGTTGTTAGACATTTTAGATTGAACTCTAATTGGTTCATTTTCACGTAGGCTGTCAGCGCCCCACGTTCATCCAAAAAAAAAAAAACCCTCTAATTTGTAAAGCAGGTTATCGATACTAATCGGACGACGGACGAAAGTATCCGACATAAACTGAAAGTGTCATAAAACAACTGGAAAATATATTATGATCACCGTGTTAATATGATGCTATATCATGATTCAAGATTAAATAAATCATACTTGCATAAACTCGGCATTTCATTTTTTTTTTTTTAAAGTGTCCCTGAAAAAAGGAAGAGGCAAAAAAAAAAAACAGCATGAAGATTTTTGTTTTTTATCTCTTGCCCTGGTTGCTTGAGGGTCAAAAAGGAAGAAAACATAGAGCGCCACTAAGAGGAGAAAAAAAAAAGAGATCATGGGTCAAGAGTGTCTGAAAGAGAGAGAAATGAAGCAAAAGAGAGCGGCAGACGGAGTCAAGAAGTCAAAAGGAGGTTTAAGCGTACCGCTAGACCGAGGCAGGAAGGCCAAAAGAGGAGGAGGTGGGTTACAACCTTCAGCGTGGGGAACAGAGATTTATGTGGCTATAAAACTGGGCTATTCCCTCTTATATGGGGCTCTTCCTGTACCCCGGCCTCCCTGCCTGCCCTGCACACACTTAACTACTCTGACATTTATGCTGACAGAAAAACACAGCACTTCTTCGCTGCCTGTGACTATTTCCATTCCCAAATCCTGCAGTCTTACTCAATCCCTCTTTCCTCTTGTCCTCCCCCCCCATCCCATCTTCTCTTCCTTACAATAACAGGGACACTGGGAGTCTGCAGTGTGAGGTTAAGTACATTATTGACTTCCACAGCCACACTCTCTCTCTCTCTCTCCATCGCTCCCCCATCTGTCTAGCTCTACCTCGTCTTCCTGCCTTTGAGGAGAGTCGCTAAGTACATCATTGACTTCCTCCACTACACTACGTCTGTCTGACTTCAAGTCTGCACGCTTGGATCTATCTCAGGGTTTCCCTTCGCCTATTAAACTCTGAGGCGACCCACTTAAACCACACTCAGGGTACCAAAGCTGTTGTTTTTTTTTCCCCCTGACCACCCAAAGGAAAATGTGAACACCGAGAAAAAATGTGACATAAAATACGTCGGTTTACAAGCTATTTGAAGCATTTACAAGAACAGGGTATTTTGTGGCCACGGCTTAACCAAACAAGGAGGATTAAATGCATGAAAACTCCAAATGTCATGATTGATTTAACCAACCAAAGACAATTTTAGCCAGAAATATTTACTCAGGTGTCTGCCACATATTTTGTAGCTATACCTGTGGCTACAGCTGAGGGTTATTTGGCTGTGGCCGAGCGAGGCTCCATCCATCAAATAAACGCTTTGATTTGTTGCATTACAGTTAAGAAACTCCTACACCATTTCAAATGGAAAGGTCAGGGTTATGAAAAGCATCTTTCATGATCTGGAAGTCATTTTTAATGTTATTAAAATGAGTGTTGTGTTCGTGAGATGAGAGACGATAAAGCTGTGGGGGAAACTTCTCTTTTCTTTCTCTCTCTACGGCCGATCAACGCAGAGAAACTCCATCCACTAGAGCTTGAGGGTGGGAGTGTTAGCTCTTTTTAATTTTTTTAACATATTACAGTAAGAAAAACAAAAAGGTATATAAAATTCATGATGGCTGATCCATCCAATGTGTTGGGCACACAGCCAGGAAAACACAAACAAAGAGAGCTTTTAAAGTCTCCAAGGTTGGTAGATTCGACCACGAAATACTAATACATGTCGTTTGCTCTAAACTTCTCAATAACTAAAGGTTTAAGGGCTTCTGAATTGAATGAAAAGATAAATAATTTTATATTCACAAACGCCACTTAGGGTAAAAACAATGACCTGAAGTGCATCATTCAACATTACCACGATCTTAATTAAGCTGCTGCTGTTTGAAAACAGCATAATATCCTTTTCAATGTACTGTAGATCTTTACTTATGCCAATTATTTCGCAACAGGTTTTTGCATTTAACACTCCCGTTTGGAAGAAAAACGTATATTCAGTCAACCAGACTCCTGTTCCAGAGAAGTAGACATATTAGTGAGCTTGTGGCTAACTGCAGACATTTGGTTTTCATTTGGTTTGCTGACAATGCTAACCAGCCGTTGCTTGGTTAAGAGCAAAAACAATCCAGAAACACACATTCCCAGTTGTGTGAAGATGGGCCTCAATGATTCTCCCTATAATCTGGTTTAGTTTTTTGGTCAGTGCAGTAGTAAGTACATGTTTTAGTTGTAAAACTGTTGAGTAAGATGAAAGAACTTCTTCTAAGCAGTAGCCAAACACTTCTAAGCAGTAGCCAAACACTTGCTTGATTGTACGCTTCCTCAGAAGGGAAGATTGGACTGAATCATAATGATTTTCTCTTCGTGCTGCACCTTTTTCTTCTGCAACGCTGCCTTTTTCTCATGGTTTTGAACGTTGGGGAACAGTGGGGAACCTTCACCAGCCACTCTGACCAATTCCGGCTGCTTAAATTGTTTAGTCTACCGGCCACTTTCACAACCAAAACCAATGACGTGGATGTGCTACTTAACCGTGTTATTGTGAAGTGATTGTTGTCATTTTTTGGGAGTTTCATTCCATGTATTGACCTTATTGACTTTTTATTTATTTATGCTGACTTACTGATTTATGCAACATTTCCATTTCAGGCGTTTACTGGCTGCTGGTATCTTTAGTGACCAGATTAGAGGTTCAGTGTCTCTGTCACATGTAGCTGTCATAGGGGCTGAACCTGTGATTGTAAGCCGACAGGACAGTCGCTTTAACCTCTTGTTCTGGTGGCAGCCCAGTATTTCTGAATGCGTATGTAAAGGAACGTGGGGGGGGGGAGAACTGCTGGCCCGTTAAAGTGAAAGAACTGATGGTAATTGGAAATGTCACTGTATCTCCTTAAAATCCCCCACCATTCATTTTTGGAGCAGGATCACCTCAGGGACGAGGCAGACTAACAGCTCTGCCACTGCCAAGAAAAGTCTCGAAGTTCATTTTCTCCCTAAATCTTTCTCTCCACCTGATATCGTTTTTTCCTTCCACTCTATACTTAGTTTCCGAGTCTCTCCCTCTCTCCCTGATGCAGTACAGACAAACCTGTCTCAATCAGTCCAGTGAACCAGAGCCCAGACTGTAGATTGAGATATTTCTTGTTCTCTGGAGAGATGAGAGTGGATGAAGTAGAAAAGGGAAACGGGGAAGACTCACAAATGTACAACTTCATCTCAAAATCAGTCCAGTGAACCAGACGCCAGGTCTGCACTGGGTTACTTCCTGAACACAAAGGCAAGACAAAAAGACAAGAAGAAGAGAGAGAGGAACAATGTGCGACAGTCTGTCTGCTGTCTTGCCAAACGGCTTTAACAGATGGTACAGGAATTGCGTGCTTCTATCTCTAGAGCCAGAATTCAAATTCTTCAAGTCACATCTTTTTTTATACTCGTATTTTTAATTTGACTTTTGACTTTGCTACTTGCCAAGACTGTGGACTGAAATAGCAAATCTACTTAAAACCACTTCTTTTACACGTGTCGTTTAAAAAGGCTCAGTGTCAGGTAGGTCTAAAACAATTCTTCACAGGAAGTGAAATCTGCTGGCTTAATTCAGAAAGATGTGTCCCATACAGAGAACAACAACAATGACGATTACAGTATTAGGTTTCAATCGCAACACTGATATCTGTGCAAGTGCAGTATTTATGTTCAACACGAGGTCCGGCATGAAAGTTTTATTCTCCAACATGGCCACCACATGTAACCATTAGCATCAACTTCCAAAAGAAAGTGTCGACAGCAGACTAAACACTGGAAAAGTGTGATACTGTATGACAGACTGCTGTAACATAACTTACAATATACGGTCTCACATCCAGTAAAAACACACAGCAATCATCGTTTTGTCCATATTACAGTGGCTACTGCTATCTTCTTTTAACAGCCTGTATGCAATACTACAAACAAATCCAGATCCAGGAGACAAAATCTTGTTGCATCACTATATAGTAAGGGTTTCTATGTGTTGCAAGTCTTTTGTTTGGTACATTAAGATTAGACAAAGTTGGATGGGTCTGACTTGTTAAAAGCTGCTCATGCAACAAATCCTGGAGGCCAGGGCGTTGGATATGTTGAATAAATAAAATAAAAAGCCGAGCTGGGTACGTCAAGAGAAGAAAGAGCGGGCTGGCCAAAACCAGAAGAGGTTTTCCAGCCAAGACTATTGTCACGTGGATGATACAGACTGCAGTCCTGCGGGCAAGTCAAACAGGCCTGGGAAACACAGCACGAGGGACAAGCAGGAACATCCTCGTAACACACAACAGTCGGGCTCTCAGGCTGTAGGACGACATGTGGAGTGGAACTGATGTTGTGATTGTATGGGAGTATATTTGTATTCTATGTATTATGATCTTATGTATGAAGATTCAACAGTATTACCTTATGTTGCATTATTAATCTGCATTATGCTGTAAAATATGTGATTATGAATTATTAAACGTCCCTGATTACCACTACCTTTATGTGAGTATGTGTTGTTTCTGTAAGTCATTCATTATAGTAAACTTTGATTTGAGAATGAGGAATTCAGAAATTGTAATGAGACTGTTTTCCTGCAGAAAATGTATCTTACAGACCAAAACAAATGATTGATTGAGTAAATAGTGTGTGTGTGTGTGTGTGTGTGTGTGTGTGTGTGTGTGTGTGTGTGTGTGTGTGTGTGTGTGTGTGTGTGTGTGCCTTGTCATCCCATTGGTTTTTGATTTGATTGTTTTGCATCATGATCCCAAACTGCAGCAGCGCTGTCTAAAACTGCACTTTGTCAGAGTTGAAGCAGGAAACTAGCTCGAGGCAAACAGCTGTCGGAGTCAATGAAACCATGTTGTACGAGGGAGAGAACACTATCAGACAGAAAGAAATACAAATAAAGTTTTGGTTTTGGTTTGGCTGAACATTTCTCCCGGTTAAATGAAGGAAGTAATGAGCAGGAGCAGAGAGAAAGGAGCGATTCAGAGGTCAATACCTGAGTGAGAAGACAGAGATCAGTCAGGGGGGGGGGGGGGGGGGGGGGTGAAATCCCAAAAGATGGAGGAAGATAGAAGGATTACAGTTGGACTACATAATGCTAAGAAAGATAAACACGTCAGAGAAAGACAGCAAGAAGCCCACAGAGCTGCAGAGGCTCTCCACTAAACACAAACTTACATTTCAATGTGTTGGAAATCAAGAGAACATAATGCTATGAATGACTCTGAGAGCCTTTGCATACCAGAACAACGGGGGAATGTTGAACAATGGTTAAAGGATCACAAGTTACCACGTGACCACATAGGAAGTGACCTGTGACAGAGCATCCGCACTCAATCTGTATAAAATCATGGTTCATCTCATGACGGCCGCCTCCACAGCAGCGCGCCTCTGTTGCAAAAGATGATTAAAGCCTCAGAAGGACAACTCTGACAAGTTTATTGCTGAATTTCCACCATAACAGTTTATATTAATAACCGCATATTGGAAAGCAAGCAGAGATTTGCATTACACACTAAAAAAAAACAGGATCCACCTTACACTTTAAGCCCCCTACGTGCCGCTGTAATCACCTTGCTATATTAAACCAAACTAGCTTTGCTAATGAGGACATTCATTTCAATAATAAGCTATTGGGTGTGAATGTGAACTCTGTATCCATGATAAACAGTTTCAACTAAATCATTTTTTCCTTGTTAATATGCTTATTAAATAAGAAGAGCCTATAGTGCAAGCAGGGCACAAAAATAGCACCATATACCAGCCAGATGCTGGTAAAAATATCACTCAAGTGCATCACTCACCAGCCAAAACAACAACGGTAAGTGGCTGGTCACATTTGAACATTCACTAGCCATTTGGCCGGTGGACAAAAACATTTATTTTGCACCCTGAGTGCAAGTATACAGTTTGTCCAATGTCATGTGTTGTATTGTTCTCAAGGATGTGTAAACACACAGACATATACAATTTGTAAAAAACATAAAAGCACATTAAAACACATGCACACTGTAGCAGTTGGCAAGCTATCCGCTGCCCTGTGACTGGGTTATGGTCTCCTTTTCATGCATGGCTCACATCAGCCGGGGGGGGGGGGGGGGGAACGAATGGCAGTCAGACAATACACAAACACACTCACACGTACAAACACAACAGCGTGGCTAATAACTGGACCAGCAGGATTTAATGTGATTGAACCAAAAAGGTAATCATGACTCTGCTGAAGGCCAAGAATGTTCTTCTTCTCAGTGTTCAAAGAGCAGCCTGGTTAACTTTACATTAAGCCAATGTGTTAATTAAATGTAATCTTATCGTCTAGATTACTCCATTAGTGTTTACTTTTCAAGGCCTGCCTGCACACCCAGACAATCCTCTGCATGATTACACTTCTAGTGAGGTTAAATCTGGGTTGAGCTACATTCATGTCACAAACTCAAAGTGCCAATATTTTTAGATTTCCAAATAGAATATTAAAAAGGCATAAGTAGTGGATGCAACAGAAGAGTAATGGGAGATGTCAATCAAGCCCAGTCTATACATACCCCAAAGGTCCTGAAGAAGGTTATATTCATATGACATAAGTTAGGAATATAAACAGTGTCAATCATGCCTGGAAGTTTCTTTCAAATCAAACTGTCACCTGGCCGTGACATGTCCAAACCCGAACTGAGACTAGGCTGTGTCAATTTTCTGCCAATATTTTTTCAGGATTGTAGCTAGGTAGCTATCTATGCAGGAGGGTTATCTCCATTTTTATTATTAATAACTTTATTTAGCCTATATAGCACCTTTCAAAACAAAGTGGTTTACGCTTTAAACAATAATAAAGCCAAACAAAATGTACAAGACGTAGAATAAATACCATCATTTAAGAAAAAGCCAAACAATAAAAGTGAGTTTCTCTGCCTGAGATCCTCCGATTTTGGAAAATTAATCCCCCTGAGATTCTGGGAATTAATCCCCCCCTACAATCCCACCCACCTATCTGAATGCCTCTTCAGAAATGTGTGATCAGATGGCTGAAACAAAGCTAAACCAGCACCGCCACATATACATTTTGAACTCACGGTAGTCATCCATCACCAACCTGGAGCCCAAGTGTAAACCAACATCGTCATTTCAATTGATAGAAATTGAGGTAAATCCATTCAAAACATCAATCAACATTCAAATTCCACTTTATCAATCAATGCGTATTTGGCAACAGACCTGTACATTTAACGGTACATGCCACATGCCAATCCCGTTGGGTTTACACAGCCACCTCCAGCTCTCGTCAGCTGGTGTAAGCCACATTTCCTGTGCATAGTTTAGTGTCAGCCCAAAACATTTACTATAAGACAAACAGTGAGACGGTTGACTAAATGCATGCTGGGAAAGCCAAGGCGCCTGACTATGACACTATGTCTGACTGAGCGTTTAAAGGGGACTGTTCTCTGAAATGTCATGTGTCAGCTATTTCACCAGTTCACAGGATTAAAGTAGGGTAGCCTTCATCACATAACTCTGTCGGGTGAAAGAAGCTGTTACTGCTGAAAGACTTGATACACTGGTTTCGGGGTGTGCTCACACTCACAGCATGTTTATAGCAGCTTATTAGCACTCTGGAGCAGTTCTTCCTTTTAGTTTTGCTCATTTGGGCAGGTGAGAACAATGCCGGTCAAGCTGAGGAAACCTGCACCTGATAATCTCCCTCAGCAACTGTGATGCGAGTAAATAGTGCATCACATAATCCAGAAACATGAAACCTCTAATCTCACTTGATTGCAGGACAACATTCTTTAAATTGGGCAATCTAAAGCCTCACTTGGCTTGCGTTTATGAGCCTAATTTCCTTGTAACTAGCCACTGAGAATCTAAATTAAAAACCAAAATTGGAACGGAGCCATTTTGTGTCAACATAAGAAAGACAAGAGGTCTCCCTAACTTCCTTAGCACAGGCTTCAAACACTTTAACACCAATAAAGTAAATGATAATGTCGACAAATGTTCAGACCACATGTATGCATTCTGCAAAGCGCCATGAAGATCAGGTTTAGTTTTAATAGTGCCGCCATTGAAGCTTCATCCGTGTCATTATTAAGTGTGCATGTGACACATGTGCAGATGAAAATTAGAACTAAAGTGTCTTCACGAAACAATATTGCTGTTTGGTTTGAGAACATCTTGGCAGCAGCGTACAGTCTCCATAAAAGCAAGAATAAAAAAAGTGTTGAGAAAAGTATTGCAGCCAAAAGAAACTTCATCTACAAGGATACAAAACACAGAAAGGCAGCAAATGCTCACATCATAGACGCCGGAGCCATCGAATGTTTGGCGGTTTTACTTTATAAATGACTAAATCTATTAGCAAAATTGTTGGCAATTAATTGCCTGTCGATGGACGAATGCTTTCAGCGCTAAACTGGAAGTAGATTCAAACATTATTGTTTTATCGATCAGTGCTAGAGCGAAGTGAAACAGACATATATTTGTGCAAACATGTCAAAGATTATTCAATTTAACAATCTGGCTTGAATATAAAAAAGACAGGACGTTTGCTGGACATTTTGTCCGTCTGTCTTCAAGTTTCCAAATCCGTCTGACCGGCTGCATCCCATTTGTCATTCTGTCCATCCGTCTGTGTGCTTGTAATTTTGCCATCTGTCTTTCTGTCTGTCTGACTCTTTGCCTTTCTGCCCATCTACTCATTTGCATGCCATCTGTTTGTCTGTCTGCAAGTATGTTACCCCTCTGCTGCCTGTCTCTCTGTCCGTCTGTCCTCTCCCTCAGTCAGCCCTGCAGATGACAGTGCATTTACTTCTGCAGAAACACTGTTGGTGTCTTTTTTCAGCACTTTAGGTCAGCACACTACAACGGTTGCCATGATGGTGATCTATTAAGAGACTGTAGCTGCAGAAGCCCAGCGGGAAACACACACACACACACACACACACACACACACGTGTCTTTGATAAAGAATCCTTGCATATAAATTGCTTCATAACAAGCCATCTCGCTGAGGCAGTGCATTTATTGCGTGTGTTTATTTGTGTCTCTTTCTTTTCTATTATCCGGATGTTTGTGTGTGTTGATTGCACAGGCTAAGACCTGCCTGCCTGCCTGGGGAACAAAAAGCCTTTGGCAACAACCAAAGCAGAGAAAGGCAAAGCTGCTCTCCCTTCACTACTTTCTTCTCTTCTTTCTTTTATTCTTCCCATCACTCACTTTTCCACATTCAACCTCAAACTGCCTCCCTTATCATCTCTTTCTATCTCTCCTCTGATGCTACTCTCTACATCCTCCAGTCATCTTTCCATCCAGCATTTTTGCCTCACCTTCTCTCTCTCTCTCCTCTCTCTCTCTCTCTCTCTCTCTCTCTCTCTCTCTCTCTCTCCTCTCTCTCTCTCTCTCTCTCTCTCTCCTCTCTCTCTCTCTCTCTCTCCTCTCTCTCTCTTCTCTCTCTCTCTCACCTGTCCTTACTCTTACTTTCCTGTTTGTTCTCATCTCACTGTCTGACCACTGAATATTTCCTCTTCTTTATAGGGGAAAAAATGACAGGCATGGGAGGTACAGGAGTGTGTGTATGTGCGTGCGAGCTTGCATGTGAACACCACTTGCCTGTGCAGTGCTAATACTGTGTGTACAAGCAAGACAGCTACAGCTAGAAGGCATGCAGGGAAGACTGACACACACACACACACACACACACACACACACACACACACACACACACGTCCAAGTCTATTTTCACTTTCTTTCCTCTAGCCTCCTCCCCAACCCATCTCACCCACACACACACACACACACACATACAGAGCTATTTTTGGACAGAGCCGTTAGAGAAAAGGTAGGCAAGAGAGAGAGGTTCACACAGACGAGTTTGACAGTTATAGAGAGAAAGAGCAGCAAAGAAAAGACTCACAAAGATATATAAAGGGAGGTTGAGAGAGCAGGGAGAGTAAAGACAGAGACAGAGACAGAGACAGAGAGAGAGACAGAGAGAGAGAGAGACAGAGAGAGGTGAGAGAGAGAGAGAGAGAGAGAGAAAGGTGAGAGAGAGAGGGGGGGGAACAGAGACCGGAGAAATAGGGCAACTATTATGAATGAGTTGAAAGAATCAAAATGTCAGAGCGTGTGCGTGTCTATTGGAATTTGTGTGTGCACAAATGTGTGATGTTGGCATCAAGTATTTACCCCCAACATCAAACACACGTGCATACACACACAAACACACACACAGTATAGATGCATGTGCTCGCCAAGAAAAAAGGAAAGAAAAAAAAACACATTTGACACGCATCACACACATCAAACATCCTCATCAGGAGCATGCTAACAGGTGCACACACACACACACACACACACACACACACACACACACACACACACACACCTTCAACATTCTGTCATTTCAAGAGATAGAGGAAACTGCTCTGATGCATGCCAACTTTATGGTTTCGACTGGAGAGCAGTATTTTACACCAGTTCAGTTCTCTTGCAACCATAAGTCATAAATATAAGTGGTTTGACTTCACTAATCATATTATCTTATTTACATCTTATCTTATTATATCACAGAAATGTGATGCATGTCAAAGTAGGTGCAACATTAATAACATTCCCATGTTAGCATGCTACATAGGCATTAAGCTTGAAGCACCGCTGTGTGTGTGTGTGTGTAAGTACATTAACACCCTCACGGCTCGTCGACACTGGAGGTATTGTAGATGCTTTTTTTTCCATCTCGTGCACGTTCGAGACCTAAACTCAATAATGTCCGTGACCTGTGCAGAAACTGACAGAGGACTGAAGCCGCTCTGCTCATTTGCTTCTTCTGACATCGACCTGTTGGACTGTTGTTCAGATAAAACAAGCAAGTCAAAGAGTGAACAACGACTCACTGGAGAAAGAATCAACATATGAATAAATGATGAAAGTAATCATGAGTTGCAGCCCTACAATGTGTGAGACGGTGTGAGACGGTGTGAGACGGTACGCTCCTGTGAGACAGAACAACACTCTTTGTTTGAGGACATTTGAAAAACAGAAATTCAGCACTTTCAAAGAAAGCATAATGAAGCCGATCACTGCTGGACCTTTGATCCAATACATTTCTGAGTGAAATACATTATGAGTTGCTGTACGCTGGAGCCCACTGACACAGTGAGAGCTGCAACAAGAAGGTGGAAAACCACAAATAACCCCCCCCCCACAGCATTCAACTTCTCAGCCAGCAACTTTAATGTTGCGCTCACAACCTCTCACACACACAGACACACACACACTTAAGAGCAGTCATGAGTCACTCTCTGATGCTGATATCACCATCAGCATTCCCATCAGCCCTCTCCCCTGCGGTCCCCCCCCCCCACTGAATACTCCATGGGGATCCACTGGATTGAAGAGAGTTCACTCCTTATGTCAAATACAGAAGACTGTTGTGTCCCTAAAGTGGATTAGTTTTCTGGTATTGCTCTCAGGGGATCAAAGCTACCCTAAGTGAAGTGTAAAATAACAAAGAGATAAAAAAAGAAAAGCACCCTGCGAGCTGCAGCGTGGTTTAAATGTGAAACACTAACAACGCTAAGAACCAGCTTGGTCCTTGAGGGAAACTGAACGATGGTAGAGATTATTCTCAAATGGCTTTAGATGTAGAGTATTAATAACCCGTGTAGTTATACGTTTATTTATCACAAGTAATATTGTTATCGCGATATTCAACAAAGTAATGGCATATTACCCTCATATGGTGCAGCTCTACACTGCAGCTTTAAATACCATACAACTGTATATGGAGTCTCAGAATGCAGAACATTAAAATGTCCCTGTTCTTTAAAAGAGAACTAAAGGTGTCCGTATGGCCAAGTTATTATATTATAGTAAGTTAGCAGGGTTTAAACTTCTCTCTGTGAATGCCGTTGACGAAAGACTGTCCAGAAACAACTATTGCATCTCACCAGCATCTATGACGAGAAGCTTTTTGTGCAGCCTTCAAGTGACGCTGTAATTAACAAGTTTGAACAGTTTTGCCTGCTGTCGTGGTCAGACAACAAGTCATACAAACAAGTCATGCATACCGTGGCCTTAAGTGGCTTCCTTGTGTTACACTGGGAGGAAACATAATAGGACAACTATTTAACAGTGTCTGGCTCTCAATACTTTAAGTGCTTTTGAGTGCCGAGCGTCAGGAGTAAGGATTGTTGCAATCCAACAGTGACGGCAACCTCAGGGGTGAAAGATGGAAATAAGGACAGAGGACGTAGTGAAGTAAGGGAGTGCAGGGAGCGCATAAGAGGAAATGGATTTAGGAAGAAACTCTGTGTCCTAATCATACACACACACACACATACACGCATACTGTGTCATTGTACATAATATGGACACACACATGTGGTATCCACGTCAACCAGAGAGGCGTTGGGACCAAAACAAATGTGTCACAGAAATCAAATACATTTCCTTTATCACCTTGCTGGCTCCAGCCACCAGAACATTAACACAATATTTATTGATGCTGCCACTGCCCCTGCTGCTGCCGCTGCATCATGGGAGCAGGAATGAGAGATTGGAAAACAGAAGAGAGCGAGAGAGCGAGAGAGCGAGAAGAAATGAAAGAAGAAGAAAAAAAGAAGGAAGAGGCTGAGGTCCAAATTATTTCCTAACTAAGCCTCCCACTCTGTCTCCTGAAATCTGCTGACAAACAATGAAGGAGGTGAGTCGGAGCCAGCGAGCCTGGGGCCCTGCCAACAGCCCAGGAGGAGAGAGTGCAAAAGGGGGAGGACAGGTGGGAGAGAGGGGGGGGGGGGGGCAAGAGAAAGAAACACAGAGAGAGATGGAGGGTTGATCCATCGCTCCCGTCTCCACTGCCATCAGGAGTTCATTAGCTCCTGGAAGGGATGAAAAGGAGTCGTAGGATGAGCCCTCCAAGCAACCCCGACTATCACCTCCCTGTTTATCTCCCTGCGCCTCCCCCCCCCCCCCCCATCTCCTCCTCGCCCTTCTGTCCCTTCTGGCTTCACCTTCTCTACTTTCTCATTTATTGCCTTTACTTATTATCTGCAAACTTTGTCTCTATGGTCTCAAAACTCTGCTGAACAGCCATATTTGATACCAAAAAACTTTTCCCTTCTTTTATTAAGTTTTACACATTTGATGGTTTTAAATATACATTAAGCTCAAATTAAATCTTCAAGGATAGCACAGTGAGTCAGAAGCTTATTTCCATCTTGGATCACCAGGCGTTCAAACAAGCAAAGGAAGGTCTGACATACTGTTTCTGTCTGCTGTTTACTCGCCATCTCTCCCATCAAACACACACACACACACACACACACACTCCTGAAACTCTTCCCATCAGGAGCTCAGGCAGCGTCTGTCAGCCAGTCCATCACTGTGCTTACAGCCTTCACTTGTTTCCCTAAAGAAGAGTAGGAGGTAGCAGGCAGACAGAGAGAATAGTCTTGGATTAAGGATGATAAAAGGAGAAAGTATCCAATGAATAGAAACACATTTTAATGGATATTACTGCATGAAAATCTATTTTTCAAAGCCACATTTCTAACAGACTAATGTCTGAGGTACTTGAAGATGCACAATGAAATTGCAGTGCCAGTTTTGCCTTCCTAAGTATATAGTATGCAGTTTGTCTTTTAGTCTCTAAATCATCCATCTCAATTTCCCAGAGGCAGATGTGACAACTTCAAATCGCTCGCTTTGTCCGACCAACAGTCCAATTACAATGATATGAAACAGAGAAAAACTAAAAACATTTCTCTGAACATCGATAATATAAAAAAAAAAGGTTGAGTCCTACAGTTAGGTAGAGGGGAAATGAAAACACATGGGATAAGCATAGAGGAAATAAAACATAAGGTTGGCGATGAGGAATGCTCTAATGATTTCACTGTCAAACGTGTGGTAACAACAGAGACGTCGCTGTGAACGATCACAAAAGATGGATCATTAATTTTATCTGCTGCACCAGAGCGCCCCACTGCTCTTATTCAGTCAGCGAGGGACAGCTTTTGCAGGACGAAGAGTTATGAAGCATATTTCAATTACTCCTGCAAAAGTCTTTCTGTGAAATATGTGTACCACTTCCTTCCTCACCTGCGATGTGTGCAGGTGCGCAGGCTTTGCTATTATCGCTTACTGACAAGTCTGAGTCGCTGTGGCACGGAAGAACTTTCTTCTTTTCTTTTTTTATAAATGGAAACCCCTCCTCTCCCCTTGAAGTCTGACGTCATCTCCTGCCACTGAACAGCAGGTTAGCATGCGCACACACACACACACACACACACACACACACACACACACACACACACACTCAAGAAGCCACTAATGAGGTTCTACGCCACAGCAGGGTCATCTACTGGGAGCAAACACTGACAAAACACACACATGTTAATGCCTAAAAACACGCCTGCAGGGTTTAATCCACCACGTGGTTAGTTTCATGTTACACAACCTGCATGTGAGGGAGCCAGAACAACCCCACAACAAAACATTAGAAAATGACAAACATTAAGAATAGCACAGTTTAATAATGTTTATCACTCAATTTGACTTCGACAGCTGAATCGTTAGTGATTTTAGCAAATGATGTCTCACAACAAGAAGTGATCCTGAACACACCGACAGTTTGAGTCATGTGTGTTTCTTAACATACGAGTTGTGTTATAGAAGTTATTATAAAGTCTTTATTATATATATACACACACACACTTCATTATATATAAGAATGCCAGTTCTATTGCAGAAAAGGTTGTCCTTTGATAAAGATGTCTGCAAAAAAAAATTATTCATATTCATTTTATCTCAGAGTGAAAGTCTCAAATAAATCCTAAAAAAGACACAATATGTATTGAACCGGAAATTTAGATTCATCAGTATCGAAAATCCTATATTGGGCTGTGCTCCACTCACAATCAGCACATGGAACTACACACACACACACACACACACACACACACACAAATCCTACTCATCTAGTAGTAATACCCTTGTGACCAACATGCAGGTTAGTTAGTACATAAGCAGAGAGCTGGTGACATGACAGCTAGCCAACCTGCCACACACACACACACACACACACACACACACACACACACACACACACACACACACACACACACACACACACACACACACACACACACACACACACACACTACAGTTTATGTGACGTCAGCTATCCATTCATGAACACTCCTCCTCCTCTTCACTACGTAGCAGCTAATGTGATACAACGCACCACGTGGGGATCCTTACCCCCTTTCCCAGCCAATCGGAGTTCATCGCTTAACGCAGCAGACCCAAATACACACAGACACGCTACGCTACATCCCCCGCCCACACACACACACACGTGTGCGTATGTACACATGTGAAGCTTAAAAGCTCTGCATGCTGGAGTCCCACATGACATAATGTATAGGGAGAGCTGATACATATGGACGCATACGCACACACATTCCTCCTGGCTGAGCTCATAAGTCAAAGAAAAAAATGAGATGAGAAGATGAGGGGAAAGATGGAGTGGAGTGGTGGATGGATGAAAGGATGGGGAGTAAAAGAGCAGTGGTTGGATGGAACAGAAGGAAGGAAAGAAGGATCAAAGGAAAGGGATGAGGAGTGAGGGATTGAAACGTGGATGATAGGCTGGCGGGAGGTCAAAAAAACGGAAGGAAAATGAAAACAGCTCTCATCCCTGTTCACTTGCCTTGTAAACAACCACTGTCTCTAGGCGAGAGAGGCAAGCCTCAGGGGAGGGAGGGGGAGAAAGAGAGGGAGAGAGAATGAGTGAAAACAAGATAGCACTGCAAGAGGAAAGATATGAAAGACAGAGAGGGGGGGTAGAGGGATAGAAAGAGAGTTGTTATGCCCCCACACACCATGACTCATCTCCGGTTTCATACCCAGCAGGAGGAGGGTTGTGTGTAAGTGTGTAAGTGTCTATGTTTGTGTGTGTGTGTGTGTGTGTGTGTGTGTGTGTGCAAGAATGTGTTGAGAGAGTTTGGAGAGCATGGTACGTGCATCTGTACTTGAATATGTGTTTAGAGTGATCGAGAGGCACACAGAGTCGCTGGTATGAGTGCGCTGGTGATGTTGATGTGTGTGTGTGTGTGTGTGTGTGTGTGTGTGTGTGTGTGTGTGTGTGTGTGTGTGTGTGTGTGTGTGTGTGTGGTAAGAGAAGGGGGGGTGAGGTGCTGCTGTCACAACTGGGAACATTTAACAAGTCCCCAGATGATTTCAGCTTAATTGATTCAAGGCTACAGCCAGTTCAGCTTCATGTGTGTCATCAGAAGATCTTTTATTTATTTTTTTATATGGAGAATATTCTTGCATCCGTTGATGATCGGCACTAATAGGCGGACATAATAATTCTTTTAAAGGTTCTTTAGGCAATTGTGAAGAGTAGGTAGCCACAACGAGCCACTGAAAATCACACCAAAAAAAAGGCAGAACCCCACTTACACCCCATTAATCCTGCTCACACCTGACTCCATGCATCTGCATCCACATGTCAAATCCTTGTTTTGTTGTTGTTTTTACAGATAAGGATGCAACACTCATCCAACCCAGGGACACAGACAGAGCTCTGACTTTGAGGAGGTAAACAACAGCCACTCCCCCCTCGTCTAAAGCCAGCTAGATCTGCACAGCACGAAGCAGGAGGAGGAGGAGGAGGAGGAGGAGGGGGTGAAGGAGGCAGAGAGGACTTGCTCTAATTCCTTGATGTGTGTATATGTGTGGTTGCGTGCTCAGCCTTCCTAAAAGCAGAGCTGCTCCCCCTGGTTTCCTTTCCTCCCTTTTACTGAGGAGAGCAGGAACCTGCAAATCCTCCAGGGACTGTAAACGTTTGGTGCCTCCACCCTGCACCCAGACCTGCTGCTCTCCACACAACCGTCACATAACTTAATCTCATATCCTCCTCCCCCCCCCCCCCATGTGTCTATAAATGTATGAGAGTGTGTGTTCCTGCTTTCACATTCGCCTGCAAGTTACAACTCACATTCCTCGCTACGCTGCTGCAAATGGCCCTATTTGTCGCAATTACGCGCAAAAATAACCACACTTGGACACTCTCCAACTACCCGCTCGCACACTTGATTCCCACCGGGGCGCGTTCACGTTACGTTTGCAGCTACAAACATGGCCAAGTTTACCGGGTGGATTTCATCTCTCTGCGTGCACAGGGCTCCGGCTTCAAATGGGTTAACGATATTTGTATTTTCTACACTTGCAACACATAAAACCCATACCCACTCCTTGACCCACATGCACCGCTCAGGCTAACAACACTGCAAGAGCCCCCGCCGCTGACTGTGACTGACAAGCCCGCTGTAAAAGTGCGTACAGAGCTGCTGCCCTGCTGCTAGCCTAGCACTGATATAGCACTTGCAGCAGCAGCAAAGTGGACTTCAGTGGTCCTGCAACACTCCCACTTTTACGTTGTAAAAATGTTCAATTGCATATTAGTATTTTTTTTTTTTTTTGTACCTTGATCGCAGTCAGCTTCGGATGCAGAGACGTCCACAGTCCTGGACGGGGGGGGGGGGGGGCGATTCCCAGAGATTAGGAGATCATTGGGGAGCCAGGCACATGTAGTTTTACAGTAGAAGGTTTAGCTGTAGTTCAGTGTGCCCACACAGTGCCCTGGCAGGCTGCTAGCAGTGCTGCTAAACAGCCCCGACTGTGGATCCACGTTGGGTGACAGGACTGTCCCTTCCCCTCCCTTCCCTCCCCCCCCTCACGGTGCGTGTTGACAGCGCGTCAGCTCTGCAAAGACCGGCCACCGAGTCCAAATCCGAAATAAAATCCAAAAGTGGGCAGCCAGACTGAGTTGCAGCCGTTACAAGTCAACAACAACACACGCAGTGGTGGTGCCGCTGGTCCTGCTGCTGTTCACGGTGTAGCAGGCTGCGAGGTGCGCACAACATACCGCTCACAGGAAAGCATGTCGCATTTTGCAAAAGCAGTCCAAACGTAGTGTCAGAATCCGACGATGTTTTCCTCTCCGGTGCCAGCGGTAAGGAAGGAGGGGACAGGGAAGCAAAGAGAAGGAGGGGGTACAAAAAATTTAAAAAAAAAGGATGCTTAATTTCCCAAACGATGAGTCAGAAAAGATTGCAAGCCAGTTTCGCAACGTCCCTCCTTCAAAAATAAAACATTGAGCTCTCCTCGTCTTCACTTGCTGCCTTGCCTCGCTTCCACTCCTCTGCCCGGTGTACGTGCACACACACCGCTCTGCACAAATGCACAGGCGGGTCTTGTCGTTCAAGCTCTCCCCACACCCCCCCCCCCTAGGAAAAAAAAAGACAACACAGAGAAAAATCAGCTCTTATCATCAGCTTGAAAACTCTTTTGGCGCCATATTTATGGCGTACTTTCAATTAACTGTTACCGCAAACTGCACTTCCTACTCTGAGAAATGCTAGATTACTGCGCCTCGGAGAGGAGAGGATGGGGATTGAAGCTTCACCTGCCAATTCTCTGTCAGTAATACAGGCTTTCTTTTTTTTTTATGTGGCGGAAAGTGTTGAAATTAGACATTTATTCAAAAAGAAAAATCTGTATCCGGTGCCAGTGAATATCATGTGGCAAACACAACTAGTTTCTGACAGTTTTATTTATTAATGGAGGACTCAATCATGCAATGTGCAGTAGGTCAGCTTTCAAAGATGTATAAGGTTTTGAATTTATATTTATTAGCCCCCTAGATAAATAAAATGAAAGAGATAATTATTTGAGAAATATCTGCAAATTGTACAAAGTTTTCTAAAGGTCTCTGAACAAATATGTGACCTTAAAATCACCTATAAAAATAAATAAATAATGGCTTTACCTTAACTTAAACTACCCCACGTGACTGGACTCCTCTATGTAGAAATAATTATGTTAGGATTCAAACTCACCCACAACTTCTAATTCATAGCACCTTTTCAATTTCAATCTCTATCCACCTATTTTTTAAAAGGTGATGAAATAATTCTAGAAATTAATTCTCACCATCACTAATAACAGCCGTCAAAAATAATTGGCAGCCGAAGCTTCGGTTCAGAGTGAAGGCTTCGCAGTTGCACTTTACTGTAAGTGATAATATCTCACCACCAGTGATTGATTTGCTCACAGTGATTCAAAGGGAAAGTAAATTACCTTCCTTCACATTTTCTCTTAAATCTATATTTAAAAGGGGAGGAGGGTGTTTGATCAATGTGTAATCTACTACCATCCACTGTCTCTAAATCACTGTCCTCTTCCTGTTATCATGCAGGACCACATTTTCTTGTAATTTCTCTACAGCCTGATGTTTGTGGAGTGCTGTTCCCCCCTCCCCCCCGTCTCATTAAGTATGTGCAGCTTTTAACTGCATCTCTCCAGTGACAAACAGCACATCATCTCATTCATCTTCGCTCATCTTGTATCTAAAACGTCAGGTCAATAGACATAGATGCAGACGCAGGAGGCAGACTGAGATTAATGTCATTGGGATGAACAAATGGGATTATTCTACGTGTATCAAACAGACGGACCTGCATCTACACGCACACACTTCACAACTCGCGCACAGGCAAGGATGTCAGGTGTATCAAAAATCGGCTGTATCAGGTGTCACTCAGAAAGTGGAGAGGGAGAGAGAGAGAGAGAGAGAGAGGGAGAGTGTGGTGCTGTTTTGCACAAAGTGAAATGCTGTGGTGAAGGACACAGAGGAGGGATTTTATGGCACACATTCAAATGCAACAGCAGCATCCCACAGTTTGTCCTCCCCTCCTCCTCTTCCACATTACGCAGGTAGGCAGCGTCCCCAGAGGAAACAGCCTGTGACCCTCTCCATGGTCGTTTCTAATGTGAGGTAATGCAATTTACTGTGTGATGAGATGCACACATTGGGAGCAGATCCACTCAGATCTGGGTTAAACAGTAGTGCACAACATTCCCGCTTGTTATTGATAAATGGTTAAGTAGTAGTAGACGAGTAAGATACAGTGTTAGTCACTAATGAGTAGAGCTGTCATGATTAGTCAATCATCGTCAACTTTTTTTGATCTATTTAAGTAATGTTTTATGCAGGAATGGCAGAAAATGCTGTTTTCAGCATCTGAAATATGCAAAAGTTATAAATTGGCAAAACTATTAGATTATTTAGACACTTAAAGTTTACTCCAATTGCTCAGCAGACCCGAAGAGTTTGATTTTGTTATTCTTCTTTCTTTTCCCTACATTTTATTTTTATATTATATGTATAGTTTGAAGGAACTGCAACTTTTATAATGATAAACTGGAACATGTATACTCCATGTAATGAATGTTTTGAACAAGAATTAATGAAGAAAACAATGTACAAAATGTAAAGTTTGTTACTTTTCACCACTATTAAGTTATATTGCTTTAGCATCTTATGCATACAAGCACATTATGTGTTCTTTCACAACAGAATAAGACATTTAAAACATCAACAATATAATAATAGTAATAGTAATAGTAATATAGTAATAGCAGTTAGCCGGCAGTTTACATTAACTTTTAAATAACTGTAACTTTAATAACTTTTAGTTATCGATGAGCTCATTGAGCTGCAGAACTCTGCACTGCGTGTGGACCTCTGTGATCGTGCCATGGTGCATTACTTGTAGCATGTTGTGCATCATGGTGAAACTGAAAACACCATCACAGCAACTCTTTTCAAAGCTTCTTCTGCTCCTTATATTTGATTTAAATTAATATCAGACTCGTGTGACAAACACAAACTTTGTGATTCCCTTCACATTTAATTCCCTTCATCACCTCGGAGTCTATTTTGGTTTTTAGCGCTCCAGTCAAGTTAATTAGTTCCAAACATTACGTCTTTTTATTCTTTTGTTATTCACGGGAAATAAACTCTTGAAAGTGTAACTTGATGGTAATATTAACTCACACTCTCCCACCACCACAACCGCCACTAACTACAACAACAACACACACACACAGCACACGCCAACATTACACGATGTTTCCATGACATAGGTTGCATTTGATTTCCATAACCACACATTCCAGGAAATAAGATCAATATGTGAATACAGACATGACAGTATTCATGCAGAGCCAGCCGTGTGGTGGCTGTACCGAGGGGGGGATGCATGCGCTGTATCATGGCCCCAATATCCATGTCAAGTTCAGTTAGGCTGATAGACGGTTATATATCCTAATTCTTTAAACAATAGGTCAGGATTCAGGACCTGAAATAGCTGGCAGGCCCGACTGCTCCGGCATCTCTACATGTCAAGAGCACTACATTTAATTAGTCTGTGTCCCAGGGTGACAGGCTACATTTATCACTTGGGTCCCAAAGCCTAAAGACTTTAAGCGCCCCTCCTCTATGGGAAGCTAAAGTCAACGCAATGTCAAGTGCAGCCTGACTCTGATAGTCCTGCTGCAAACTACAAAGACATTTTACAATCAGGTTTCAGAGATTCTTTTTGTTTTTTATTACAAATATTAGTTATATGTTCAGTCCCAAGGTGGCTGATGAGCTAGTTTTCCCCCCCAAATACTAATAGGGTGTAATCGGACATTAATATTAGGACATGTGACATGTGTGCAGCCAAAGGTTTGTATTTCTTACTGAGCAATGGTGTTATGATTAGCCTTCTATAACTGGTGAAATGGTTTAGACATCTCATGCAAAGTGAAGATACCTTTATTTAACAAGAGGTCTCCAGACATTGACATTCTGCACACATGAAAAAAGAAACAACATTCACAGACTAAAGACGAGTAAGGAAAAGAGAAAAACAGAAGATAAAACACATTGAAAACTATGATACGTGATCTATTAGATGTCCTCTTTGAGATCTTCACATTTTCTGGCCTCTCATTTGAGTCTTTTCTATGTATACAGTCCAAGTTGTAGCCTAGCTTAGCTCATTTCATATCAATTAAAAGGGATCAAGAAGCAGCTGAATTCAAAGCGATCATCTGCCAGAGCGTGGTCGCAAACAGAAAATAACACAAACAGGAAGAACAGACTGTTTGGAACAGCAAGTATGTTTATTTTTACAGTGTTATTTAAAAGTGATAAGACTTTGTGTCGTCTCAGCAGGAACATAATTCCAGTTGGAGGTTTGGTTTAGGTTTCAGGTTTAAGTTTAGGCACAAACATGACTTTATAAAAATATAATTCCTACAGCTATAAGAGGTTTTGTCATTGTCATTTTTGGGCATTTGCTAAAACTGTTAAGCAAAGGTGGATGACTAAGTACAATATTCAACATACCTTCGAATCAGCAAATAATTTAAATGGTAGGATTACAAAACAAAACTCAACTATTCCCATTTCAAAGCAGGAAATTGTAATAACTGTCTGAGTCAGCTTTCAAAAGGAGTTCATTGAAAGTGAATATCACTCTGCTACATCCTGATCTACACATGTCATTGTCTTCTACACCCCTGAACATATTACAACAACCTTCTTCGCTGCGTGTCCCATTCTCCTCCCAGTAAGCTTGATACCCACAGACACTTCACAGAGTGGGTTAATCTTCTCTCGTTGGCCCCTCCCCTAGGACTCCGACTGAAAGGGCTACCTGTTGTCTGTGTGTTTTCCCAATTATAGTTTTCTCCTGAGTAAGCATATATTAGGTGACTCATCAAGAACGGCTGTCAGCCAGAGCTGGCAAGAACGCAGTGTATTAATTCAGCATCAGTGTGTATTTCAGGCTGAGTGAGACGGGGGGGGGGCAGCAATGCCATAAACTTAATGGGTTAGTTCACTCAATAAAGCGGCGACTTGTATGAATTGGAAGCTTCCCAAAATATAACATACTCAGGAGTGCCACTGGTGGTTTTTCTGGAGGGAATTTGAGAAGTGGTGAACGTGTGTTTTTAGTGTCTTCTTGTCTTTCTAGGATTCAGAAGAAATGTGTGAGAAGACAACATGTTCGGGGTCACATTTCTTACAGAAACTGGGTTAGAGGTGGCATTTAGTGTTAAGGTTAGGAGTTACAAGTTCAGAAATGAAAGTGTGTGTTCATACGTGTACGCGTATTAGAAATATTGGGTTTTTTTGTGCATGCACACAAGTCCAGCGTGCAGAGGCGAGACTCAGACAGCATCATGTTTCTGTGTTAACTGAGTTTGTTCATGTCTCTGTTCCCTGTGGTGTGTTAGTAAAACACTTGATTCAGAGCATCAGGAGAGTTCGGCCTGTTGGGAAGAAGTTTTCTCACCACTTATAGTAAACTGACACTGCGTGGAAATAGAATTACAACGTTCAGAGCTCAATGGAAAACAGGATGAAGCTGAAACATGTGGGAGAAGTTTATGGGTGGAAGATATTCAAAAACCAACGGCATTTAAAAAAAAAAAAAGTTATTCTTCAAATAAAGGCACAGAAACACTCATTGTTAATCCGGCTGCTTCATCATAACGTGCTTTTTGTCCCTTGATATAAGTAATAAACATAATAAACTAATCCTGTCCGGCTGCTTGATGTTTTGTTACGTGTACAGAATGAATGCAGTTTATTTCTAAAAGAGAGAGACAATGCTTTTATCAGCTGTCATCGATGTTCTCGTCAGGTTGCACATTAAAGAAACTCTTGTCTGGATCTGCAGACACATGATTTCATCTCTGCATGTTTGACTGTTGTTCCAACCTGCTCAGTGTTTCTTTGGCAGTGTCTCCACTGTACTTTCACTACTGCTGTGAAACTGATTTCAGTTGTTCCTCAAGAGATTTTATAAAAAAGATGTAGCCATGAACCCCTACTGTGTTTGCGAGGCTCGGTTTTCTCTTTTAAACCAAATATTTTGACATCAATTTTATTTGCATGAGGTTACTTATGCTGCGTTTGATTAAGTTAATTAAGTTTAATTTAATACTTAAATGTTTACTTGTTTGTATTTAATTACATTATATATTACATTAATACATAATGATAACAATGAAAAACAAATGTATCACTTTCACTTGTTAGGTGGACGTGGAAACTTCTCTTTGTGGTCATTTTAATAAATAAATCCAATTTATGTACAAGTAATGGGACTTAAAATAGTTTGTCAAAATAAATATTTGTTTTCCGTGAGAGTCCACAGCAGATCACAGAGGCCATACCCTTTAATATATTCCTCCTAAATGTGTCCAGCTGTTACAATGATTTACAGTTAAATCAGTTGTTACTGTGCTGTGGAAACAGAACCAGCGACAGCGCTGTGAGATGGTCTGTCTGTCCATCTGACTTCATGTTGGCTTGCCTTCCTCTGGAATCCCTCTGCATATCAATGACTTCATGTCAAAACAAGGCCCCAAATCCCCCTGACGTGTGTGTGTGTGTGTGTGTGTGTGTGTGTGTGTGTGTGTGTGTGTGTGTGTGTGTGTGTGTGTGTGTGTGTGTGTGTGTGTGTGTGTGAGAGAGTTAGAAGGAAAGGGGAATCTTGCAGGGGTCTGTTTACATATCTTTGTAGCCAAAACGAAAGGAGACTGTGTGTGTGTGTGTGTGTGTGTGTGTGTGTGTGTGTGTGTGTGTGTGTGTGTGTGTGTGTGTGTGTGTGTGTGTGTGTGTGTGTGTGTGTGTGTATATCTGTGAGCCTGAATGACTGTCCTTAAGCCTCTTCACATAGGCGTTTCTCTCTGATCATATTCCTGGCATCATTTGGTTTGTATAGTGTTGATTCTGTGCTAATATATTTTTTATGTCAACATTTTTATTATGAATTAACATGTTAACACCGTTAATTAGTTCAGAAGCCCCTGTGCACAGGGTATTTCCGGTCAGCTGTTGCTCTCGGTTCCACCACTGTGTGGCGCTGTTTGAAATACGCTAAGCAAAAAACACAACTTCCGGTACCCGCTTCGCAAACAGGAAGTTGCCTTTGTTGACTAATCCTTAGAGAAGCAAGATGGCTAACCTGGACGTGGAGGATTTTATTCAACAAAACAGAGCTGTGGCGGATGAGGTGGAAACGTATCGAGGTTACTGGGAGAGTGATAAACACTGGCAGCCCAGGAGAGAGTTCATCCTGCGGAACATCAACGACTTCGAGGAGCCGCACGTGGACCAGCTGCTCGCGCTGTCTATGGTCTGGGCTAACAACGTCTTCATGGGCTGTCGGTGCGTAAACACAACATGTGCACGTGACCGCCGCAGTTTAGTTATATGAGTGTGTGTTCAAAAATAACATTTAAATGTTTTGTTATAGGTCAAATTTGCGTCACAAAGTATTACAGCAGTCTAGGATGTTGAACTCGTGCTCGTGAGCTTAAACTAGTGCTTGGGTTCAATTAAGCTGTTTATGTTCATTTTCTATTCTAAAAGTTAAACATATTGTCTGATTTAACTTCAAATAGGTCACAAAACTCATGTTTTTAGTTTCAAATCTTCTTCGCCTCGACTCATAATGGGCTCACTGCTGCCCCCTGTGTCCGGGAGGCGACAAACACACTGGCTCTTAGATTGCAATTTTCTTTCAAATCAAACAGTTAACGATGCTGATGAACTAATACGGCTCCTTTTTTAATCAATGCTGTCTATGCAAACAAGCAGCATGTTGTCTGTAGTCAGTGGAAGTTATTATATTATCTGGATTTGTGATTCCACTACTAATATTCAAGAGTTTATAAATCAGATACTGACTGGCCAATATTCATTTAGCATCAAATCCATAATGCAGTTTGATTTAAGGCTGCATTCATTTTCACAATCGTTGTCTTATAGCTCGACTGATGCAAGATCTATGAGGCAGATTTTCATAAAAGCATAATAAAAACAAACACTATTGATAACGCTCCCTTAAATTTGTGTTTTTAAGATAAAGTGGGACATGTTACTTTATAAAACATAAACTTGTCAGTGCGCTCTTGTGGACAAATTATGTAATAAAGACTGTTTCTAAATCTAAAGTAATGTTTGGCATTTTTTGTTTAAAACATGTCAAACAATTATAGATTATATCAATGAATCTGTTTAGCTCTACACTATTGATCTATCACCAAAATTATAATCTGGTAATTCTCTATTCATCAATTTACCAGCAGTTTCAGCAATATTTGCAGTCTCCCTTGTTTTTCAGGACACCATACCCTTTTAGAAACGATGTGAAGTAGTGATGCTGAATAATTGTGGGTCTAATAATCACATTTCTCTTCACTAACGGAAGGTATAGCACGGAGCTCCTGGAGAAAGTGAAGGAAATGGCTGAAGGCGTCGTGGTGGAGGACGCACCGGTCTTCAAGACTAGGGATGAGATTATGAAGAAGCAACAGGTACATCTGTGTACATCTGTGGACACCCAACACACACACACACACACATACACACATACAAAGAAAATCCTTTATTCATTCCTCTCTCTTCCATGACAGGGTCAGTGACCGGCTCAGTCGCCTCATCTCTTCTGGTCGTGTGGGATCAAGCCTGAAGGCTGATGGACCTCAGCTGTTGTTTACATACAGACTGAGCGTGTAACAAATCAGACGACATCGCCGGTGTTTTTACAATCCTACATTGTTTATTACTGATGTGATGACAGGAATGCTGTGTTACTCAGCATTTAATTGTTTTAGTCAGTGTGGGAGTTTCACTGCTCATCCATTTTTACACCATTGTTTTACTTCTTAATTGTTTTTAGTATTTTTTTATATTCAGATGCAGGATGTCACTGAATCTTGTCCTAATGTCTGAAGCTCAATAAATGACTTCTTTTTATGGGATTGTATTTATTTTTACTCTTTTCATTAAAAAAGACGGATCATAGTAATTCTGTAAGCAAACTATTGCAACACAATTTTTCTGGTTAATGGCAAAATTGGAGCAAAGCACACATCAGCTCGGAGAACAAACCCAACCTCAATTAGAGAGGAAATCGTAATAAACACATTATGGGTTGGTCAAATGTCTTAATTATTTACAAGCAGAACTCTTTTAGAAAACAGGACACATAAGGTCTAACTGTTTCTGAGAAGTCACTACAAGAACAAAAGATCAGAATACTTGTCTCAAACTCTGAAAAATGTGTTTTATTATGTTCATACATATAAGTATACATTTCTTTTGTTAAATTCACAAAATCTTTAACATATTCCTTCTGCCTTTTTAAGTGAAATATTTTGCGAGCCACAATATGACCTTCAACTGTCTGAGCAAAGAGGAACTCTGTTTTGTTTGTCTTCCATGGATTATTGAGCTGGAGTTGGGCCGGGTTAAGTTCTAACTTTAGATTCAAGGTGTTTTAATTGGGTATCACATACAAATAAAATGAGACAAATGCAGGCATGGAAACAACTTAAGCTTTTGGGAAAACAGTTGATGTCACTGTAAAGTCTTCCCTGCAGCAGATTGCTGTCAATCATCTTAACTGTTTATTTCAAACAAAACGTACGCACTCGACTGCACTGCTTTTATTCTCTGCTCACTTGTTAATACATGTCAGCTGTGTCATTTCAAGAGAAGGATCAAAAGCACTGACACGCGTCACAGGCAACAAAGCATTTGAAAGTAATTTTGCTTTTTTTTGGCGGATGAAATTGGAAAACCATGTAAACACAAGGTAAGATGAGCCGTCGGGAGAGGGAGCTGAGAACAGTTGTAAATAAAAGTATCTTCTCTTTTCCGAGAAATAAAAAAGGTGTATTATAGAAAATGAGCAGAAGAGAACATATTGTAGAAGTAAATATGTCGTCCTTTCTTACCAACTTCATGCTGATCGCCTGTAATCTTCACAGCTTCCACTGTCCCGTGAGCCATGAACGCACCACAATACAGCACCACCGTTCAAGGAAATCTTCCTATGCTCTACATACTTTGATAACATTTAACACAGAAAGACACATTGACAACAGTGGGAAGACTGACTCTCGGAAAATCTAATTGATTGCAATGAATATGTTATTTCTTTGGCTCGGCCGGGATCCCCGCGTCCCTTTCAACTAACCCACTTTGGGCTTCACAGTCCAAGTTTATCCTGTGCCATCCTGGTGTTAATATTTACTTTCTCATAACACTCCCTCTCCAACACACTCTTCCACCCCGGAGCAGAAATGACTGGAATAAAAGCTCAGAGCTGCCTAGCCAGGGAGTCATGATTCATCAGGGCTAGGGAGACTTGGCGCTGTTGCAGCCTGTGACGTCTGTGAGCCCAAACCTACAGTCTCTCAAAATAACAGAGATATGTAACAGATCAGGGATTGCTCTTTATAAAGCTGCATCTGTGGCTGACTCGGAGAATAACAAGGATACCGACTCTGAAAGTCGCTTTCAGGGTCAGTATGCTTCAGAAATAGAGATTTGGTCATCAACCTGCCCTTTCCCCAACAGCCAAGTTGTGTGCACACCCGCCAACATTACAAAAAAGGAAAAACAATCTGTAAAACTCAAAACACTAACAGCATCAATCCAACCAAACAACAAAAAGATATATTACAAATTCTGTTAGCAATAACTTATTTCACATCATGCAATAAAAAAAAAAAAAAGTAAAATTAAGGACAAGAAACACAAATATAAGATGATTTCTCCTCGTTTTTCTCAAATGTATTGGCGAGCGAGTTAATGTCCTTTCTCTTTTGGGTGTTCTGGATGTTTGTTTGTTTATTCTTCCTTTTTTTTTTTTTCAGGGTGGCACTTGAGTTTTTCCCGATATAGTTGCGGTTTATTCTTGATGAGGTAAAAATGAAAGCCGTAGAAGTACTGGGATGATGAAGAGACGGTGGTGGGGGGGGAGAGCGAGAGAAGCTCAGACGTCCACCCAGCTCTGCTCCACGATGGCCGTCACCCTCTTCTCGTACTCCCTCTTGTTTTCCTGATAGAGCTGTGCGGCCTGACTGTTGGCCGGGCTGTTGGGGTTTGGCTCATCCAGCAACGACTGCGGGGGGGAAAGTGAGAAAAGTGATGAAAAAACGCCACAAGTCCTCATTTCATATTGTTGGTGTTTAGCCTGTTTGCTCCCGCTTGCTTCAAACAAAGAGATGCACAGACGGCTTTAACTGAAGTGCAGTTCAAAGAAAGAAAAAAGGGAAAACTGATAAATGTCAAAAGGCCCATGTGACCAGTGCAAGGTTACTTTGTGTAACGTCAAACCAACCTGGATGGAGGTGAGTATGGACGACACATCGTATGTGGGGCTCCAGCGGTTCTGAAGGATGTCTAAACATATACTGCCATCTGCGTAAACTGGGAAACAAGAGAAAACAAGAGATTATTATTAACTTATATTGCATATTATTATTATTATGTCTCTATGCCAGTGTCACAGAGATTCATTTCTCTACATTTGGTAAAGTCTAGGAGAACAGAAGGTGAAGAACAGTTACAACTCATTGAGCTGTATATTCACACGCAGTGTGTTTCTGCAGCGTCGCAGAGAAAACACTGCGAGTAAATAAAAACCGCTTAATCAGCAGTCATGCAGCCCAAAAGTCTTTTTATAACATCTTTTTTTGTATTCTATATTTAAAGTGCAGCACTTTTGCTGTTCTTTGCCTGCATTTGTATTTCCTCTTAATATGTTTATTGTATGTACCACTGAGGCAAATGTCTTGTAAGTGAACACTTGGCAATAACCCTTATTCTGATTCTGTCCACTGTACGAACACGCACATATTAAAACAATCTCCTTCATTTGGAGTTTACTGCCACACTCGCTGACTTAACCTACTAAAGTCATTTCAATGTTGGACTGGGGAAGGAGATGAATGGAAGGAAACGGCTAGAATGAGAAAGAACATGGAGCCTTGAGATGATGGGGGCACAAACACATTTCATACCCGAAAGGCTTTACAGATTATAAAGCTGAAGAAACTAATTATAAAAACAATAAAAAAAAGCACAGAGTAGACAATAAAACAAACTGACAAATACATCAGATTAACGAAAGGCAAAAGGTAAACAAGATTAGCTGGGATTTAAAAGAATAAAAAGGAAGGGCAGGCTTTTATTTCCATTTATAAATCCATGGTTTGAATGTGTGTGTGTGCGTTGTACCTCTTACCATTTGGGTGAAACATTCTGGAGACAAACCGAACTGTGGGAGGCTTGTTTGGGTACTCCTCTGAAAACTCTATCAGCAGCTTAAACGTTCCTGCAGAGAGACAGAGGAGGAGAGGAGGGTGAGACAGAGCCGACAGAGAAGTGCAAGTCATTTTGTGAGGAGAATACAGATGTGAAGGATCGAGGAGGTCGGACAAAGCGAGAGAAACTATTACGTTACTAAAAATAAAGCTGGCTCGACTAGAAAGAGAAGCTAATCCTTCACTGAGGCAGAGATGTCGACTCTGCAGGTTAAAAAAGGAGAATAAAAAAGGGAGCACAAAGCCTAACAGGAGAAAACAATAAACCCTGAGTCAGCGTTTCTCTTGCCTGACCCAAGTCATAATTACAGGCAAAAACGTGTGTGTATGAGGGAAAAGTGTGTATATGTGCATTAGTGTGTACGGTGTGTATTATACGGCAGAGCTGCAAGTTTGTTAGCCAACTTTACACATCAGATGAATGTTCAGCTTCTCAGTTACTGATGTCAGATATGTATTTAAAGAGGCGATGAAAACATAGCAGATTGATTCAGATCAGAGTTAACGAGTACATAGTGAGTGAAACTCGATAAATTAGAAGTGAATGTAATATAATAATTAGAAAATGTCTATTTGCCTCCCTCCCCTACATAGTTATCTAAATGTCAACAAATATAAAAAGGAATCTTTGCCTCATTTCAATTTTGTTTTAGAAATATATATTTTTACAGTGAAACACTTTTTCTTGCAGTAGTTCATTCAGTTCTCATTGAAATAAATAATTGATTAAGAGGTTAAAGAGTAGACCTGCAGCTTTAAGTCTCACTATCCCAATGCACTGCAGCTAAATCAGTTGGCTCTGTGTGAAAAGGTGAACGGCAGCTCTTTAAACTCATCGTGTGTAGAGCCATAACCGCAGAACAAGTGTCTAAATATAAAACTATTTTAAAATGTCCTAAACACCCTTCTTATATCGTATTTGTAATCATTTTATCTGTAATGTTCTGAAACTATTTATAGGTGAGGGAATGTGTTTCAGTGTGAGAGTTTGATTGCTCGTGGTGTGTAACCCGCCATAACTCACAATCACCGTTACACTGTTACTGCCCAGGTCTGCTGTAATAGATGGATTGAATAAAGCACCTCCACAATAATAATCAAATCCAGGGCTTTGGAAGAATGTGAGCCTGCACTTTATGGACAAGATTAATCAAAAACGGAGAACTTACCGTCTTCAAACGGTGTTCCCACCGGCCTGCAGGAGGAGGGGAGGGAGAGAGAGAGAGAGAGAGAGAGAGAGAGAGAGAGAGAGAGAGAGAGAGAGAGAGAGAGAGAGAGAGAGAGAGAGAGAGAGAGAGAGAGAGAGAGAGAGAGAGAGAGAGAGAGAGAGAGAGAGAGAGAGAGAGAGAGAGAGAGAGAGAGAGAGAGATTTTTTATTTTTTAATTATTTCTCATTTCAAAAATTCTCCAATGCCACCAATAAGGCCTGTAGGAAAACACAAGGCAACAATCTATCAATCTAATAACATGTATCCTTGGAGGACTCGCTCTGCACAGTCTTTATTTACTCAGCTCTTCACAGTCCGTGTAAAAGGGGCCAATTAAAACAGCTGCTCACACGTTTTACATTTCTGGCAGCTTCCCCTTTGACTTTGAATTAGGTGAAGAACTATTAGCTAGTTCTATTTTAAACCCAAGTGCGCTGCTCCGGTTTGTGTATGTTGCTTCTAGTCGAGTTTTCAATTACTTTCTTATATTGCTTGAGATTTGCTCGTGTTCTTGGCGGTTTAATATTTTTTGATTTCGCTTTTTAATCTCATACTGCTCGTGTGAGAAGAGCATGCATCTTGTTGCTTTTTTTATGAGTCGTGAGCCTTTTAAATTCCACTTCAAACTCTGTACAAAGCACTTAATAGACAGTAACTGAGTACATTTACTCAAGTGCTGTACTTAAGTACAATTTGAGGTACTTGTACTTCCATTTCCTGCTACTTTATACTTCTACTTCACTACATTTATAAGTTATTTTGACGATTCAGATTAATAATACAAAATATAAATCAACAAATCATTTATCATGTATTATTATTATCATTATTATAATAATAATAATAGGTTAAGATAAAACTTTATTGAGCCATTGGTGAAATTCACAAGCTACCCAGCAATATATATAATATTTAAAATGAGCGCCAATTTTACAAGCTGCAACATTTAAGTGATGAATTTAACATTAACGCATCAATAAATATAATCCGGTAATATAATATATACGATTCTGAAATGGGCCATTGTGCAGAATGAGTACTTTTACATTTTGATGCCAATATTGTTGTTTGAAAGAGTATTTCTACACTGTTGTATTGCTAAAATATTGGATTACCTCATTCACCACTGGTACCCAGAAATATCACTAATCCAAAGGAAAAATAAAAATCATAATTTTAGTTAGGTCTTTATCAATACTGCTTTCCTTTCTTCCTCCCCTCCCTTGACCGCTGAACTCCATCCCCAATGGTGTCTCCCAGCCCGTTCTTCCATCAAACAACTGCGTAGGCTCTACGTGCTGTTTTTCCAGACTGTTCTGTGTCACAATCAGGGCTGTAATCAGAAATATTCTTCTTTTAAAAGCAAGAGAATGTGGAGAAGGAGAACGCAGGGTGGTGGCCGAGTTGGGGGACTGTGTGCATCACAATCACATTGGCACAGTAAAGACAGCAGGGCGTAGTAGGATTTACAGCATGACTCACCCAAAAATAACTGCGTTCCAAAGCATTATGTTGTTCTCTGATGGTGCTCCACTCACACCGGTGGGAGGATCTTCTTGAAGTCTGGTTAAGACAGAGAGAAAGAGATAAAGCACGGGGAAAAAACAGAGAGAGGCAGGGAGGTGGACAGAGGGAAAGAGACATGAGACAAAAAGGGAGTTATGGAAGGACAGACCGCAAGAAAGAGAAAAATACAGACAAAAGTAAAAAAGGAGCAAAATATGGCAAAGAGAGGGAGAGAATAAAAGAGAAAAAGATGAAATAGGGAATAAAATGAGGATGAAAACAGAGGGGAAAAACAAAAGACGGGGGGAGGAAAGGGAGACAAGGATAGGAGAGCGCATGAGGATTTTAATTTACACCTTGACTGCAGGATAATTATCAGTCAAAACACGAACTGCTGTATCAACATCAGTTCAGTAGACAGCCAGGCTTGCAGGATCAACTGCACACTGCCCATCCTGCTGTCACATGTCAGTTAACATAAGCTGCACCACTAACACTCATCTGCAGCACTACTGTACCATGACATGAGCATCAAAGCCCTAAAAGCTTTAGCCACCGAGTAGACCGTCACCTGAAATGACCTCTGGCTATCAGTCAAGATCAGTTCAGTCAAATATAAAAACCCTGAGAGAAAAGGAGAGGCACCCGGATGTTTATCTATCAATACACATTTGTTTTGTTACTCTCCATGGCACGTTGATGTTAATGAAACACTGATGACCGATCTGGAGCCCAGTTCATGAAAGCTCTGTGTCTGTTCAAACAATCTGGTGCAGAGGAGGTGATGTGTGTTACATTCCCAGCAGGAGCAACGCCGGTGTGTTTGGAATATATTCAAGAACTGGTCGGTAAGCAGAAGCAAGGACAGAGAAACTCAAAACTCCAACAACGTGAAATCCAAAAGAAATGCGATGAAAGGTTTTGTTGATTGATACGTTGATAGATTTTAAAACATGAATCATAGACTGTGTTTATAACTGATTTAGTCTAATGTTGGTTTCACTAGTGTGACGAGTTGGTGCTCCTAACAATTATTTATAAAAAATGTTCAATTAACTTTAAGAAAATAGTGAGAACTGTCATATGTCAAGGTGAATTCTTAAAATTATTTGTTTAGCATTAATTAAACACCAGTAGAGTGAAACAGAGAAAAGCAGCAAACCTTTGGCACGATTGAAATTATATTAATTATTAAAAATCGATAATCAAAATTAGTTGGAGATACATTTTCTTACTACTTAACAGTTATACATCTCCTAGTTTCAAGACATGGTTAATTTAGGAGCATGACATGGCTATTTGTCCATCGGCGCCCTTTATTTGGACTTTTTACAGCCCAATCCATCAGAGGGTCAATAGTATTATTAATAATAGATTAGAAATTAACGAAAAATAAGAAGTAGCTCCAGCTCCACAAAAGAAAACAGCCCAGAGCTATTTGACTGACAAGTGATCTGAACACTACGGCAACAACTGCCTAGCAACAAAGACGTCAACAAATCAAAACACAGATGTCGCAGGTCAAATGAAGCTTCCGACAGCAGCCTCTCTGGTTTGTTAAAGTATTGATCAGAGGAGACTATAAAAACACGCCTGCATGATAAATAACGCAGTGTGTAGAAACAAGTCTTTGAATAGACTCCGTCTGCTGATACTCGGGGTTTATTACGGTCACATTCAAAGATCTTGCTTCAGATCACCAATTCACGTAGGCCAAGTCTGGAATCACCACCGACTATTCAGGCCTGCAATCCTCCTAGTATAAAAGCTGGTTTAATAACAGCTTACGGTTATAAAACAAGGTAGGCTGATTTGTGTGCGTCTGTGTGTAATTGTAGATGCACATCCAGGTCCCTAGCTGCAGACAGAACCACTGCAATTAACCTCATTTACTGTAATCTGCCTGAGCGCTCTGCTGGTGGAGGGATGTTCCTCACAACTTCACTACTACATAGAGACAGCAGATTAAGGGAAGTGGTGGGCAGTGTGTGACGGTTCATTTTGATAAAAAGATGAAACAATTAGTTCATTAAAATCGATTGGTAAACAACGATTAGCAACATTGTTGATGTTGAATGACTCGTTTCCAGGAAACTTAAGAGTCCATCTCCGGTAAACACAAGATTTGAAGCGGCGCTTTTGTAAGATTCTTTGCGGAGAAACTCAGCACTAATCCCTAATTCACAGGCAGAATTGAAAATAATTGTGAGTTGCAGCATAAATAAATAAATAAATAAATAGAATAAAAGTATACATTCTGTTATGACATAATCAAAACAGTGCAGTCAAGGAAACCCCATTCTCAAAGTCCAAAGCTATGTCTTTAAATGTCTCGCTTTATTCATTCAAAACGCAAAGATATTCAGTTTAATAAGATATAAAACTGATTTTTTTTAAAAGCAAGAAATCTCCATATTTGAGAGGCTGAAAAGCATTTTTTGCCATTTTTCTATGAACTTAAAAAAAACACCACAATAGTATATCTTTCTGACAATCAACTTATCAATGAGTTAATCGTTGCAGCTCTTAAGTTGAATCCTTACTAAAATACTCTGGAGGAGCAATAGGATATAAAAAAGAAACAAGGTATTGAAGTGTAAGCTGGGGCTTTTTGGTTTCACTCTGTTTATTCCGTCTAAAATACCTTTGAAGAAGAAATGAAAGTGATGCTTTGCTGAATATAATACTGCCTTTCAAAACATATACAGTGCTCAGTTTCAAGACACATATTGTGCAAAGAAATTTGACTTACAGATCAAACAAGGGGTGTTAGGCAATATCACACAAGGCTGACTACAAATCAGCCAGCCATGGTTGATGCAGGAATGCACCATTGTGTTTTTCTTGCCCGAGTGTGTTACAGTTTACCACCTGGGGACTGGCACAGCAGAGTAGAGTTACAGTGACACCTTAGCCGCCCTGCTTCAACGGCTGTTCTTAGTAGAACAGCTTAGGATCTTTTTTCCACTGACAGGTGTGTGTGTGTGTGCGTGTGCGTGTGCGTGTGTGAGAATAACACACAAACACACACTAGTACTGTAGGATGCCATATGGAGCCATGCAACAGATTGGGGACAGCAGGTATTACAAGCAGCCCCTTGCCAGGTGTGATTCTCCCAGGACACCCAATCATATGTTTGTCTTCACAGCAAGAGTTTGACAATATAATCATATAAACAAGAGGGCTATTGGGAATGCTTAAATATACTCTCTCTTTTTTAAGTATCAAGAAGAAGAGGTGGCAGGCACATATCAATCCATCCTAAAGATTAAGATGGAGCACCCCTGACCCCACACACACACACACACACACGGAGTTGTGCAACACCTGTGAGCCACGTTGCTGCAAGGGGGGGAGATTGAAACCATAATGCTGGATGAATTTAGCTAACTTTATGGAGGAGAATTTAAACCCACAGCTTGCAGACTGATACATCTTGTAACAGTTAGCTTATCGGGGCTAGTAAAGGCAAGACAAATGGTTTGTTGAATCCCTTGTCCAGCCTAAAGTTGCACCTACGCTAACAAACAAACCAGTCAGGATGCAAAGACGTTAGACCCTGGTTAGAAAACACTACATGAAACCAAAGTGCCTTCTTTGGATATCGTCAAATATAAATAAAAGAAAATGCAAAATCCAATACTACATATACCACCTGCAAAGACAACACATAACATAACGAGTTTATGTCACAATAATTCCAGTCAAGCTTTATAAACAATATAATTTACACCAGCAGCTAATGCTAAGCTAACTGAGCTAGCTACCGACAGCTTCATATGCTAAAGCTGCTAGCTACACATACAAACTGCCAAAACGTTACGGTACCTTTTAAAATCTCTCATTAGCCGTCTCCTTGCCGGGGTCGACATTATTCAAAATGTATTTAAAAAAAACTAAAGCAGGACCATAAAACGAATACTATCCGAAACCAAATCCGGTGTTTCTTCCGCTTGTAACCCTTTTCTTCTTCTCCCAAAACAACTGGCTAGCTAGCTGTTTCTAGTGACGTCGGTTGCTTACAGTGCTTTATACATCCATGGCTGACAGCAGAGGTACAGCCCCTTTTTATTATCCTGCAAAAAGGACATTACAGAGTATTCTTGCACTTTCTGTGAACTGGAGGAGGAAACAATTGGTCATTTTGTTTTATCACTCAGAATATTTTGGGTGGATATTCAACATTCTGTAATAATATTTCAGGGAAAAGTTCTGAGGGTAATGAGAAGATTATTTTTGTACTGTTACATTTTTATTATTTGTAATATTCCACATTCACAAAAAGAGATGGGCAAATATTTGGACTTTTTCATTTTTTATATTTTAATATTTATTTTTTACCAAGAACTGCATCGACTTGGCAACACGACAAGAAGCCTTAAGAATAAGAGACAATTGAAATGAATTATGTGTAAAGACACTATATTGTTGCAATATTTCCATATGAATTAAAGGTTTTTCTGTGATTTTCTATGCAGGTTTGTAGTTTCCAGTTGTATTTGTCACATATTCTTACATTGTGCAATGAAATGCTTTGTTTTCTGCAACAACAAAATATAAAATATAAAAAATGCACAACAAAAGATAAAATAGAAACACAAATTAAAGTTATGCAACAAATGCACAGTGTATTATATTAAATATGTGACCAATATTAAAGGGATGCAGAGACTTGTATTAAGGCATTTTTCTTCTTAATTTCATGTATCACTCAACATCCCTGTATGAAAGTAGTCCCTACAGTCATGATGCTGTTGGTGATGTTGGTTGTGACAATGATTTACAAGCTAACTGTGTCCATTCTTCTGTTTATGAGGACTTTTTGATTTGATGTTGTTTATGGTGACAGTGTCTGCTATGTTGTTTACATTAAGGGGTTGAATTGTACTTACTTATACCAGTGGTTTGGTTATTTATACCAGTGATGTTAATCCTGTAATTGATGTCCAGAAATTCAGCACTTTATTCTTGTGTGCAATTTCTATGATGAGAAGGTCAACCTGGGTCTACGGTTGTTTTCCCCCCGAGTCCATAGCAGTCATTCCAAACAGACACTTTGGCTTAGGGGCCACCTGACCATTTGAGCCTCTGAGCCTGTGCCTGGTGGGCCTTTGTCCATGCCAGCATTTATAAACTCTGTAGTGACATATTTAATGCCTGTATACTTGAGTTCATAGAGGCCTTATTATCAGCCTATTTTCATCTCTAATGTTACACTAACCTGTGATATTCCCATGGTATTCTCATAGGTAATTACAATGTGACTGCACACCTCAGTGACATACTCTACATTGCATTTATCACACATATAAAGGGATATATCTATATGTATTTACACACATGCATTGCACACAACTTTGTATGTTGTCATGGCCATAAATAATGTAAATTCAATAGATGCAAACATTTTGTTTGGTGAATAAAGCGGCGTTTTAATTGTATTAACATTATCCTTCATGACGTCTATCTCTTGATATATATAGAGAAAGGTCTGTCAGATAGAACCTGTTATCCACCTAGTACAATAACTCCCACCTTGACTTCTGGACGGATGACAGGGGAAAATGAAAATTAATGTGCACCACTTTAATAATCTACTCAGCAGTAAGTGGTTTACCTTAAATCTACATAATCCATCTGTAGCTAATGCACTGTGCCTGCGTGGTTCTGCTGGTGAAGTGATTAACATGGAGTCAGCAAAAAATATGACTGACTTTTAAATCACGTACTGTGACTTCCCTTGTTTGTGTTACTCTGCAACCTTCGCAAAATGTGATTAGACTTTATGAATGGCAATTAAAGCCACACAGTAGGATCACATCGAGAGTGGCTCACTAAGAGAGTCAAATATTAAAACAGGAACATAGAAGAAGAAATCAAATCAAACACAAGAGAATACAAATTTGCAAATTGCACATGCCCGTCTATGAGTGAAAATGCATACGTAGTACGATGCACAGTGATCAATGACAAAGTAGGACAGATACAGCATCCATATATTTTAGCCTAGGTGGTGTTTAGGGCTTTAATTGACAGGGGGACCAGTTTCAAACGGTGGTGTCTACGTAGGGGAGGTGATGGTACTCAGGGTGGAGAACATGAGTTGGATCTGAGAAGATGTTTTTGGCCTCTCTGGTTGTGGTTTGTTGAATAAATAGCCTGAAGACCAGGGTGTTGACTGACTCCCGTGATCTTCATAGCTGTCTGTGTAAGTCGGGTGAGCTCTACTGTCATGTTACAAAAACCATGCAGAGATGCCATATCACAAGAGGCTCTCCACTACTGCATGATAGAAAAGAAGCTGCACTTTCTGGTTCACATCAAAGGTGCTGAGCCTTCTCAGGAAGTGCAGCCTCTCCTGCACCCTGGAGCAGACTTCCTCCTCATGGACCTTCCACCACCAGTGTGTTACACATGGATGCCCAGGTACCTGTAGGAGTCCACCTGCGCTATGGCCCTGGGTGGAGTGATCACCAAGAGACTCGGGGTCAAACACCATCTCCTCTGTTTTATTGTGTGTTGAAGATGAGATGTTTGTCACACCTCTGTACAAAGTTATGGATGGTAGACTTCTGGATATACATCTGGATCAGAGTTAGTTAGCATAAGCCTCAACGTTCCTCTTCTAAGCTCAACATCAGAACAAGCTCCCAGCAGTTCTGTCATTAGACTAAACATAACAGAATCAAAATCTCAATGGGACATACTTCAAAAAATACCAAAACATTAAAGAGAAATCTTCTCTTGAATTGTTCTTAGAGTCAAAGGTGTGTATGCCTTCCTCCCTATCGATCAATCAATTTGATAAATTGTCTTGGGCTTTACGGAACTGTAATAGATGTTTTACGTACTACTACAGTGGTATTTGCACTTGAATTAATATGATGTAACTTCTTTAAAATGATGTAAACAACCTGTACATAATAATAATAATAAGTTGGAGTAATCACAATACAGTATGCAGGTAAAGCATCTAGTAAAGTCACTGCGGACTTTATAGTTTTTTCCTTATCATTTAAAATGGCTGGAATTGTTGCAGGAATTGACCAGAAGCAGATTCACATGACACAGCTCATTACTGTGAGTAGTTAAAGCACCGGCCCCACTGCAGGGCTTCAGTGAAATCCCACTCAAAGCTCCAGCAAACATAACTGTCTATTTAATCTAGTTTAATCATTCTCTCTGCCATTTCCCTGAGCGAGTTCAGTTCTATCAATAGACCCACTGCCCTGTTAGCATTTCAGTATTGAGAGAATGTAGGTCACACTTAGACAAAAGGGCGTTAGTTTTATGTCGCTCTCCCAAGAGCCAGGAATGAAAAGCATGCTCTTTATATAATGCACAACACATTTACATGATGTGTTGCTCTCTAGGCTCTCAGGGGAGGAAACAGGTTTATTTATGGCATTTCATCGCTGGTAGAAAACCTTTTATCAGCTGGAAAATAGTGAAATGATGTTTACTCAGGGAGGTCGAAGAGGTCTGAGGAACTGATTGTAATGTATGGGGTTTTTAATAAGCTACGGGACAGTTTTAAAGCGTGCTCTTCTTTGAGTAGCAACTGTTTGTTTTGTGATTCACTGCACCGTGGATACAAATGTGACCCCATGTCTGTCCGTCTGTCAGAGGCTGGACAAAGGCCTGGATCCAGCCAAAATAGACGGGAAGAGAGTATCACTGCTGAGCTCAGATGCTTTTAATAGAAAGGGCAGAGAAACGGTGCATGGTGCTGATACTGAGAGAGTTTTTCTCTTTAACTCTCCCTCTCATTATATACCAACGTACTTTATATGGTCACAAATAAAGGGTATTTTAATGGAAGTTATAATAGTGTATGATCTGTTAAATGCTCAAACAACAGGGTTATGATACACGTTCCCTCAATGTTAGTCTAGGTTTGCCTAAAACCTTCTGTAGAGAAACTGAAACTGAAACACATGAAAGTTATGACAGATATAAAAACACAAAATGCATTAAAACTGATTTCTTTATCACATTTTATATTTAAAATCACAGATCTATAATGACATACGAAGTAGATGCTAAAATCGGGCTGTTTTTACGAATTAAATGTCAACTACATTCATGTCCATTCCTGTTACAATGGAAGCTCTTCTCCAATCAGAAACCTAGAATGATCAATGGATTTGAAAAGGAATTTAGCTTTCATCTGCATGTTTTGCCTGCTTCTTAATAATGCAGTGAACATTTTAAAAAGGTTGAACGTTAGGCTTAATGTTTCCCTCCCTATCTCTCCCTCATGTTCTGTGGATAGAGGCCTTTTTGCCTCACTCATCACTCTTATACTCTAATGACCCATTAGTCTCCACAGAAAGTGCAGCAGCTGAAAGACTCCAGTGTGAGTGTTAGGGCGGGCCACCATCCCTGTGTACTGTAGCCATCAGTGCTAATGAGGAGCAAGGCTTTAAGATGATGCAAGCTAATTGTCTCGTTAGACCTGCGATGTGTCGTTACATCTGCATGTGCGATGGTGGTAATTATATTACACAGCTGACTGGTGGTTTAGTGTTTGGGCAGTCGGTCAAGCCTGCAGTATGTCGGAGTGTCTCGGTCAAATTTTAGGATCTGTAAAGGGCAATGGTGCGCTCAGTGGCGGTGATCAAGTTTAAATGGACTAAAATGATGCCGTCATTGGATCTGTACCACATTATCTTTTCATGACATGGTGCGGGAGAGTGAACATGTTCACAACAGGAAGGTGGTTTTGGTGCATGATCTGCAATTTGATTAGCTACTAATTAGTTTATTAAGACTGATATATCTCAACAGCTATGTCCACCACAGGATGGATTGTAATAACTTTGATGAACCATGAAATGTTCCATGTATCAGAACATCAGCAGAACATCAGCAAGGTTACAGCATTCAAAACATTGTGCCATTTTACTGCAATTGTGACGCCATTGCTCTGGTTACCAGTGAAATTGAGAGAAAGTGAGACTTCAAGATTTGACCTTTTTAAAGCTTTGAATGGGCTGGCTCCAGAATATCTCAGTGACCTTTTACGTCCCCACTGTCCTCTTAGATCACTGCTGTCATGTGAGAAGCTGCTGCTTTCCATCCCTGATAGTTATTAGAGACGTAAAGGTGACCAAGCTTTTTCTGTGGCCGGGCCTCCCTCTACGTGTTCGATCAGCCCCCATCCTCAAATTTGTCCAAATCCAGACTATAGACCCACTTATGTTCTCTGGCTTTCTATGTGTTTTAGGTAGGTCAATATCAGAAATCAGAAATCCTTTACTCGTCCCACAGTGGGAACATTTAGACGTTACAACACCAAAGGGACAGCGCGAGGTGTGTTTTTGTCATTGTGTCAGTCATTGGCAATTGTTCCTTTTTACTGTGTAAAGCGCTTTGGTCAAGTGTGGGTTGTTTTCAAACTGTGCTCTTTAAACAAACAGACTTTACTTGACTTGTGAGCATGTTAGCACGCTGACGTTAGCATTTTGCTCAAAACACCACTGTGAGAAAGTGCAGCCTCATAGTCTTTTTATCATGTAGTAATCTAGAGCAGGATGTCTTCATTTTAATGTTCCAGTACAAAACATTGTGTCTCGCAGAGAACCAAAGGAAGAGATAAAGAGAGAAACCACAGAACAGTGCGGGATGTGTCCGAGGTGGTCATTGGGTCATTCTCAACCCTTTGTCATTTGTCGGAGAGTAGTAAGTAAGTTATTTTCTCAAATGATCCAGAGTCTGAAATATTTAGAAAGTAAAATGATGCGATGTATGTGTGATTTACAAAAGCAGAATTTATACATAAATAGTGCAAAATGCAATTCTTCAGTCAAAACATACTCAAGTAAATAAAAAGCACTAGTACATGAAAAAAGGCATCTTGTTATATTTATTAGTGTCAATGCTATGCTTTCATTTAGCAACAACATTCAAATGACATGTTTTGTGGACAATAATGGAGAATAACTGCAAGATAAGAGCGATTTCTTTTATCTAACGAGACTTCTCGCTCTCATCTTTTCTCTCAACAGCCTGAAGTTCTTCCCTGCCGACACCAGATGGAGCTCAAGACATCAAAAGTCAACAGTAGTCACTGCTGTTGTCATGGTTTCATGTATCCTCGAGACACAATACTGCAAGGTAATTGGTGGAAAGAAAAAGAGAGAGATAGAGGTACTTTAAAATAAAAATAAACATTATATCTGTATCTCTATATATAGTTTGACACTTGAGATGAGATAGATGGAGGAATAATGTGGGACAAACACCTGGTTATAACAATGATAATGATTTTAAAATGATGGAAATATGAACCCACAATGTATATTATGTATACATTTGTGTGCCACATTGTTTTTTCACGTGTTTAACCTATTTGTTTTTGTCTTTTTCTGTATTGTTATTTCTATGACTGCAAAAATATATTTTTCTTTAATTGATTATAAGTGTTTAGTTGTAGTAAATCTATACATCCATATTCAAAATCTAATATATTTGTACGTATCTAAAACTACTGAATAAACTGTCTCTTGCAGCCTTTCTCTCCTCATTTGGAGTTTCTCAAGGTTATTCAGAGGGTAATCATCACATGGCTTCACAATGCTGATCTTAGTTTATGTTAATAAGCTATTGTTATACAACTCAGCGGTGGATTTGAGTTGCACAATGTCTCTCTGTTCCACCCGGGCCAGGGTTTAGACTTCTCCTCCTCTCCTCCGACATCACGAACAGTATCATCACCCAACAGCCCATTAATCATGATCTTTTCCTCCGCCACATCACAGACAAACACACATATCTGATGTTGTTTACAAGAGAGTTCAGTCATTTTATGCTGATAGCTTGGCCTCGGCATCAAACACGCGGTCTGCATCTGCTCGCATGGAATTAAAAGGGCTTTTATCCAAACCTCCTTGGCACCCACAGAGAGTTTAATTTTAGATGTTGAACAGCAGCAGGTACCCGAATAGCTTTCATTACCAAATGGGCACAACAACAAAGACTAAGGCCCAATAATAAACTGCGGCAATTTGATTGGTATTGATGAAAGAATCACGCATTCTAGCGTATCCTTAATGGCATGTTGGAGCTCACCGTGGCTCCGTCCCGCCACAGTGCAGCTCAAGTTGTGTTACTTTGGAGTAAGCTTCTGTATGGTGTGGTCTCCCTTTGTCTCCTGCCTCTTTATGTTATTGCTCCCTATATCTACAAACAATCTTTTGTTTTTTTGTTTACATTTTGCTAAATTGTAGATGTCACTTTGTCGTGTATTGTGAGACATTCACGCACATGAATAAAGGAAATCTTCATGGACTTGGAAAGGAATCAAAAGTTTAAAGAAACGTAACTATTTCCACAGGGATATGTGCACTATTATAAGCACCTATTGCAAATAGGGAACAATCAAAATGTTTTCCCTCATGCATCATCAGCAGGCGGGTCACATGAGGAGGGTGAATGAGCTGCTGGGTTGTGCCACAGGCC